>NC_091470.1:350058451-350233620 GCF_036971445.1 Narcine bancroftii
TGTATGAGGGGGGACTTTGTTAAAGCATACTGAATATTTTGAAATGGTTGGATAGAAGAGGTGTGGAGATGTTTCCAATAGTAGGAGAGTATAGGACAAGAGGACACAGCTTCTTAAAAATAGGACAGCCCTTTAGAATAGAGATGAGATTTTTTCAGCCAGAGGGTAGTGAATCTTAGATTTTAATTGCCACAGACGGCTGTGGAGGCCAAGTCATTGGGTAGATTTAAAACAGAGATTGACAGGTTCTTGATTAGTCTCAGGTGTTTTGATGCCAGGCCTCTGCTTCTAGGCTGGCTTCAAATTAAGATAAAAATGTTAAAATTACCTGAATATGGAACACCCCTAAAGGCTGGTCTAGTGCTGCTCTAGCGATGCCTCAGTGCGTCGTCTGGATCTGCTGTAGGCAAGGCGACTGTTGCCGTTGCACAGCCCATCATAAATATGCGGCAGAGCAATGGTCGATTTTCCTACCCATAATCGCCTTTATGTTAGGATTTTTTGCTTATGAAAGGGCCTATTGTGTCAAAAGTTATGGGAAGATGGCAGGGGAATGGTATTAAAAGGAATGGCAGGACAGTCTCAATGGGCTTAATGGCCTAATTCTGTTCCTTGGTCTTATATTCCTTACAGACAGCAGTGGATTCAAACCCCAGTCTCTGGCACTGCAATTTGTATTGATGCGAACTGTTCCACCCAAATTATGGATCAGAAATATTTTATAAACCTAATTAATGTTGAGCTAATATTTTGCTCACAGCTTCTTAAAGTAGGTTAGTGACAAACACTTCTTTAAAATGATTGTTACAAGCTTTATTACCTAGTTCAGTTCAGAGACATAAAAAAAATAATTGTGTGGTAAAATATGTTTTTATATGCTCAAAGAAAATTATCAATTTTTTGTTTCCATGAGTTAGTATTATCAATAACGGATCGTACACAACAACAATAAATGATAGCACACATTCAAAATCTTTCACAGCTGCCCACAACTTTACTAATCTGAGTGTCATGCAGATTTACCCTCTCATCCCCAAACCACAGTTTACCCATTCACTTTAGTGACAAGCTTATTCTATTCTATGTCCAAGCATATTTAATTGGTAATACTGCACACTAACTGCAGTTTAAAAGCTAACTGCATTGGACTATCCTTGTCCTCACCTCCCACTTCACCAGCCTCCAAATTCAACATGCAGTATAATCCTTGTTATCTGGAATTCAAGCAATCGGCAAAAAAAGTTGTGGAAAATAAATAGATAGTTCTCTATTCACACAACATGCACTCTGAAGCAACCAGGAAATTCACTTATACAGCATCACTGTAGGTGCCGGATATCAGGGATTTTATTGTCATTTCCTCCACTTGCAACTTGATCTTACCACCAATTTCATCTTCCCTTCTCCTCCCCTTTCCACTTCCCACAGGGACTGCTTCCTCCGTGACTCCTTGTCCACTCAGTCGCCCCCTCGGTATCACAAGAAATCCTACACTCGTGCCCACACCTTCCTCCCCACCACCCCCCCCCCCCATCACCATTCAGTGCTCCAAACAGCCCTTGGAAGAAGCAACACTTTACTTATGAATCTACAGGGGTCACCTTCTGCATCCGGTGGTCCCACTGTGGTCTCCTCTCTATAGGACAGAATGGACACAGACTGGGAGCTAGTTTCGGCGAGTAACTTTGCTCTATCCTCTGCGATAATAGGGACTTCCCAGAGGCCAACCATTTTAATTCCACACATCAGTCCCACACTGACATGTCTATCTCTGGTTTTGTGCACCAGCCAAAACGAGCTACCCGTTAATTTGAGGAATAACACTTAATATTCCGACCAGGCGCTCTCCAACCAGATACAATTAACATCAACTTCTCCAGCTTTCATTGAACCTCTCCCCCGGGACCCCCTCTCTTCTTATCCCTCTGTCTCTTTTCCTCCAGCTTCCCACTCTCTCCTTTGCTTCTCCATTCAAAGAGCTACCTCCTCCCCCCTACAACTTATCAGCTTTCTTTTCCTCTGCCTTCTTACTCATATCCGCCACTTACCTACTAGCTGTTGCTCCTCCTTCCCTCCTCTCCACCCACATCTTTTTATTCAGGCTCCTGCCTGACTTTTGCTCATACCTTGATGAAGGGCTCAGGCCTTTGCTTCCAATAGACACTGCAGGACCTGCTGCGTTTCTCTTGCGCATTGCATGACAATCACAGCGTCTGGTGACTTTCTTGTTTAACTTTAGGAACCGATTCACATTTCGGTGACCATGACAACAGCAAGCTCTGCAGATAGCAGTCCTCGGGACAGCAAAATTCAAATGAAAACAGTGAACGAATTGGCACATCTTAACAACTGGAGTCAGATTTGTTCACATCTATTGTGTCATTCTTTGGCAACCTTTAAATATGGTAAAATCCCTGTTATCTGGAATTCAAGCAACATGCAATCTCAAACAATCAGAAAATGTACTTACCCAGCATCTACTAATCTCCATATGTAGATACCAAGGGTTTTACTGTATGGACAAATATCAGTTCCCGCTACTAAATAACCATCACTAGATTTATTGATTATGTATTCCATAGATGGGAAATATGGACAAAGCATGTTCTTGATAGTGTACGCTGAATATAAGATATTTTAGCATTTGTGTGATGTAGTTTCCCTCAAATTCCTGGTGTCAACATCTCTGAGGATCTGTCCTGGAACCTCCATGTCGATTCAATAATGAAGAAGGCTCGCCAGCAGCTACACTTTGTGAGGAATCTGAGATTCGGTATGTCATCGGAGACTCTCAGAAATTTCTACAGGTGTACAGTGGAGAGCATTCCATCTGGTTGCATCACTGCCAATTGATTACGCTCAGGACAAGAAAATACTCCAGAGGGTTGTTAACTCAACTGGTGACATCACGACCATCAGTCTTCACTTCATTGAGGACATCTACATCTCACAAAAGCAGCCTCCATCCTCAGGAAAAAAAAGAGCCGGAAGACGATCCCCCAGTGGCACAAGGACAGCTTCTTCCCCTCTGTCATCAGATTTCTGAATGAACAATAAACCACAGACATTACTTTACTTTTTATTTTGCTTTCACTATTTCTATTTATTTGGTAATGTGGTTCATGTAAATATTTGTACTGTGACGCTGCCACAAAACAATGTATTTCACGACATGTTCGTGACAATAAATTCTGATTATGATTGCGATTCTGTCGCAGTGAATTTCATCGACTTCAACTCCTCCATGAAAATGATTGGCTCGGAAATTAAATAGCATTAATTATTCCTGTTATGTCATGAAACATTTTTTCAATAAAAACATACTGTATAAGATAAAAATCACAGAGAAATTGGATGTCATAGAACTTGTGCATCCTGGCTCATGATTTGCAAAAGGTTTTTGTGTAAGATCAGCAAATAACTGGAAGTCCCAACTGAATGTCATTGTTTATTGGTGTGGAATTGAGCACAAACATGGCGAGGTTATGCTTTAGTTAGAGGGCATTGATAAAACTATCTGTGTCTCCTATTTAAAGAATGGTGTTAATGAAGTAGCTAAGAGCTTTACTAAATTAATACTTGGAATGGGCAGTTTGTCATAGAACCGTAGAACATTTAGAGCACAGAAACAGGCTTCTTCGGCCCTTTTAGTCTGTGCCAAACCATTTTTCTGCCTTGTCCCACTGACCTGCACCCAGTCCATAACCCTCCACATCTCTTCCATCCAAATTCTTCTTAAATGTTAAAATTGAGCCTGATTCACCATTTCAGCTGGCAGCTTGTTCCACTCTCTGTGTGAAGAACTTCCCTCTCTTGTACCCTTAAACTTTTCCCCTTTCACTCTTAACCCATGTCCTCTGGTTCGCATCCCATTTGACCACAGTGGAAAACACCTATCAACATTTACTCTCTCTATCCCCCTTGTAATTTTAAATACCTTTATCAAATTTCCCCTCATTCTTCGACGCTCCAGGGAATAAAGTCCTAAACTGCTTAATCTTTCTCTGTAACTCAGTTCCTGAAGTCTGGGCAACATCATAGTAAATCTTCTTTGCACTCTTTCTATCTTATTGACATATTTCCTGTAGTTAGGTGACCAAAACTGCACACAATTCTCCAAATTTGTCCTCACCAATATCTTATGCAACTTAACCCTTCTTTGCTGTACACAAGTCCTCCAATCTTTAGTGTCATCTGCAAACTTGCTGATCCAATTTACCACATTATCATCCAGATCATTGATATGGATGACAAACAACAATGGTTCCAGTGCTGATTCCTGAGGCATACCACTATTCACAGGCCTCCAGCCTAAGAAACTATCATCCATCACTGCTCTCTAGCTTTTCACATCCAGCCATTGTCGAATCCAGTTCACTACTTCATCATGAAAACATAGTGTCTGAACTTACCTGACTAACCTCCTATGTGGGACCTTGTCAAGGACCTTACTAAAATCCATGTAGATAACATCTACACCATTTCCTTCATCAACTTTCCTGGTAATCTCCTCGAAAAACTCTATAAGATTGGTTAACGATGACCTACCACACACAAAGTGATGTTAACTATTACTAATCAGTTCATAACTATCCAAATAAATATTATATCCAATCTCTTAGAATACTAACACTGACATCAGGCTCATAGGCCTATAATTTCCAGGATTACTTTTGAACCTTATTTTTAAACAACGTAACAAAATGACCTATCCTCCAATCATCTGGTGCCACATCCATCACTAAGGTCATTTTAAATATTTCTGCTAGAGACCCTGAAATTTCTACACTAGCCTCCCTCAAGGTCTGAGGAAATATATTGTCAGACCCTGGGGATTTATCCACCCTTAACTGCTTTAAGGCAGCAAACACTTCCTCCTCTTTAATCTGTATAGATTCCATTACCTCACTGTTTTTTTTCCTCACATTCCATGACTCTGTTCCCCTTTCCTGAGTGAATACAGATGAAAACTAACCATTTAAGACCTGTTCCATCTCTTTTGGTTCCATACAAAGCTGACCAATTTGATTTTCAATGGGAACAATTTTGTTCCCTACTATCCTTTTACTCTTAATATACCTGTAGAAATCCTTGGGATTTTCCTTCACATTGTCCACCAAAGCAACCTCATGTCTTTTTTTAGCCTTCCTGATTTCTTTCCCTGAGGTTTTTCTTGCATTTTTATACTCCTCCAGTACCTCACTTGCTCCACATTGCCTATACCTATTATACACCGCATGACCCTCTGAACCAGATCCACAATATCCCTTGAAAACCAAGGTTTCCTTTGCCTTCTAACCTTGCTTTGATCCTGACAGGAACATTTAAACTCTGTACTCTTAGAATTTCATCTTTGAAAGTCCTCCACTTACCTCACACATCCTTGTCCAAAAATAATTTATTCCAAGCCATACATTTTAGATCCTTTCTCATTTCCTCAAAATTGACCTGTCTCCAATTTTGAATCTTATCTTTCTTCATAATTAACTTGGTATTATGATCACTGGACCAAAAAATGTTTTGTCACCTGTCCTGTCTCATTCCCTAATAGGCGATCCAGTATTGCACTTTCCTGAACACATTTGACAAACTCCAAGCCATCCAGCTCTTTTACAGTATGGGGGTCCAAGTAAATATATGGAAAGTTTAAATCTCCTACTGTCACAACCTTATGTTTCCAGTAGCTGTCTGCTACCTCTCTATAGATTTGCTCCTCCAATTCTTGTTGACTATTGGGAGGTCTATAATACAACTCCATGACTGTGGTCATACCTTTCCCATTCCACAGCTACATAGGAACATAGGAAGTAGGAACGGGAGTAGGCCAAAAATGGCCCATTGAGCCTGCTCCGCCATTCAATGCGATCATGGCTGATCTAATTTATGACCTAACTCCACCTACCTGCCTTCTCCCCATATCCCCTAACTCCTATATCATGTAAAAATTTATCTAACCGAATTTTAAATACGTTTAATGAGGCAGCCTCAATCACTTCCCAGGATAGAGAATTCCAAACATTCACTACTCTCTGGGAAAAACTATTTTTCCTCATCTCTGTCCTAAATCTACTCCCCCGAATCTTGAGACTGTGTCCTCTCGTTTTAGTTTCCCCGGCCAGCTCAAAAAACCTTCCTACATCTATCCTATCCTTCATAATCCTATATGTTTGTATAAGATCTCCTCTCATTCTTCTGAACTCGAGCGAATACAATCCTAGACGATTTAATCTTTCATCATAAGTCAACCCCTTCATCCCAGGGATCAACTTAGTAAACCTCCTCTGGACAGTCTCCAAAGCCAGTATATCCTTCCTCAAATATGGAGACTAGAACTGGACGCAGTACTCCAGGTGCGATCTCACCAGTACCTTATACAGTTGCAACATTAACTCCCTACTCCTGAATATAGCCTCAGTAGATGAGCCCTCTGATCTGTCCTGCCTGAGAACAGTTGTGATATCATCCCTGGTGAGCAATGCCACTCCTTCCCCTTTCAACCCCCCGTTATATCGCATCTAAAGCAACAGAAGCCTGGAACATTGAGCTGCCACTCTTGCCCCTCCTGCAATCAAGTTTCACTAATGGCCACATGGATCACGACATCTGGCTACTCACCCTCCCTCCTGAGAATGCTGGGAACTCGATCTGAGATATCTCGGACCCTGCCACCAGGGAGGTAAAATACCATCAGGGATACTCAATCTCTTCCTCAGAACCTCTTTGCTGTTCCCCTAACTACGGAATCCCCAATCACTACAGCTCACCTCTTCTCCTCCTTTCCCTTCTTAGCTACAGGACCACAGTCTGTGCCAGAGACTTGATCTCTGTGGCTTGTTCCTGGTATCCAAAATAATATACATGTTATTGAGGGGTATACATGATATGAAGAAAGATTGGGTAGATCGAGCTTATATTAACTGGAGTTAATAAAGGAGATTTCATTGAAACTTGATAGAACCTGGGTGAATTTGGAGAGAGGATGTTTCCTTACAGAGGAGAATATAGAATTAGGAATCACTCTTTAATGTTAAATGGTTCCTCATTAAAACAGAAATCAAGGGAAATATTTCCCCTGAGAAATCTTTGGAATATCCTCCCTCAAATACTAGACCAAGGTTATATTTAGTCAATTTTGGAAAGATACCATTGCTATTGGTAGGCAAGGAATCAAAGCTGAGGGTAAAATTTGATCAGCCATGATCTTACTGAATGGTTGAGAGTTGAACGGCTTATTCCTGCTCCTGGTACTCACGAGGTCCCATTGACCACCTGAATTCTGAGTCAGTGATCCGCCCAGTACCACATTACATTTATACCACAGCTCTGCATCATTTTTTGTCTCAGACTTGCAGCCTTCTCAAGCAACATGATTGATGGTAAATTTGTGCGGAGCCACTCTCCATCATTTTTGTTGTGCGCCATCTACTCCGCCCTGTGAGCATGAGGAGATTAGTTTTCGCCAATAACTTTTCACCAGAAATTTTGTGGGTGACTTTTGTCTCCTGTCATCTGAGGGCAAGCAGTAATTTGCTCTTTCCGCCCTTGTGAATAAAAGATGTTGAGTTTTGTACTGCTGTGAACCTTTTGTAGTGCTGCACGTTCCAACGTAGCCTTCAGTAATCATGAGAACTAATCAAGCTCCTGATGCTAGAGCTTTTACTGCACATCTATCTTGAAGCGCTTAGGCCCAAAATGTCAGTAATATATCTTTACCTCCTATGGTCGCTGCGAGATGGCCGAGATTCTCCAGCATTTATGTGTTTTTACTATGTAAAAGGTAAAGGTTCTATTATTGTCTCATAAAACTCCATTTAGAATGTAACATACATGAAATTCTTTAACTTTTGTCTACTGTAGGCAAACAGAGAGTTGCCGCTTTGTCCAACGCCCCTCACAGAAACCTACAGCACCTGTTGGTGTTGCTAGTTGACCTCCTCTCCAAGTACTGACCAGGCCTGAGCCTGCTTAGCTTCCAAGATCAGACATTCTCAGGAGTATTCAGGCTGTTTGGTGCTGTCCTATACTCTGTCTCCTACTATACTCCTTCTCCATCCATGACTATATAGTCAGATACTGATCCAACACCATCTTCAAATTCATCAATGATGCCACAGTAGTTGGTTGGATATCAAATAACACCAAGATGGAATACAGGAAGGAGACTGAACTTCTATATCATGGTGCCAAAATAACATCTTCTTTCTTAACGTCAACGAAACAAAGGAGATAATCAATGACTTCAAAAGAGAGGGAAGAGTCCAGACCCCTGTCTGCATTAATGGCGCTGAAGTTGAAAGAATAGATAGCTTCAAGCTCTAATGAGTAAACATTTCCAAAGACCTGAGCTGGGACGAACACATCGCCATGACGGTTGAGAAAGCACATTTCCACCTCTACTTTCTTTGAAGACTTGGGATGTTTGGAATGCTCCCCTTGTCTCCGTCAAAAGAATACTGGCTGGATGGACCACAGCATTGTATGGAAGCTGCTTGGCTCAAGATTGGAAGATGCCGTAGAAGGTAAAGGATGCAGCTCAGAACATCACACTGTGACGGGTTATATTATATTTATTATATCTAAATATGTTTTTTAAAAGAGATAGATTGTGGTGGGTTTGGTATGTAGGTCACCACAAACAGAGTAACACTTCACATCTCATTTAAAATGCAAGAGCTTTGCTGAAAGTGAGGCACTGAGTACCTCTGCAAAGACAATGAAAGCTATTGTGGAAATGCATTGCTAAGGAACTTCAAAAGTAGGTGGAAATGAAACTGTCCACGTTCAGAGGCTGATAAGATCTTTCCAAGACTGGGTCTGGAGCCCTGCAAGAAGGTCATGTAGTTTTGCAAGCAGAGAGGGAGAGAAAAGACCAAATAGGTTTTCTCTAAGAGAGAGAAAGAGAATTCAGTTGGGGTTCTGTAGTGGCTTTTGAGACTGGAATATAGCAAGCTGGCAGGCTTGTTGAAAACCCCATTTTGAAGATGGGTTGTGAGTTCTGAGTTCAGCCTGTTGAAAACCCTTGTGGTCCTTAGAAGAGGCAATGGCTGGCGAGAGTGTTTCAGCTGAAATAAGGTAAACAAAAGGAACTCTGTGGTGACCTGGAAGAAGAGGTTATCAGTTGGAAAATCTGACGGGGCAAGTTTCTTCGGCAAGACCCCAAAGTGACTGATGTATCAGTTTGTGTGTGTCCAATGAGCAACAAATCTCTCTCTGAAACCAACAAGAACCTTCCAGAATGGTAACCAATTACCTTTAAGCACCAGAGCATGGTGAAAATTCATAGATGTTAAATTCCGTGCACAGTATAAGCACTGCCCAATACCGGTGAACTTGGAGGAATGAGAAGTAAGAGTGGACTGTAAATCAAAGAACATATATTACTTACACGTGCACTTAGAATTAGAAGGGGGTTAACTTAGGTTAAGTTAATAGTAATAAGTTAAATTTTGATCCTGTTTTTATGTTTAAAGAAAATTAAAAGCAACTTTTGTTTAAGTAACCATTTGTCTTGGTGAATTTCTATTGATGCTGGGTTTTGGGGTCCTCTGGGCACGTAACAACACAAAACCCTTCCTCCCTCCATTGACTCCATCTATATCTCCAGCTGCCTGAGGAAGGCAGCTAACATACTAGAAGATACATCACACTCTCCAGACACACAACTCTCCCTCCATCCATTTAGGAGAAAGTTTAAGAATGCGAAAGCACACATCAACAAACTTAACGAGAATTTCTTCTCTCTGCAGCTAACAGGTTCCTGAACAGTGCTCTCATGCTGCCCTTTCTTGGAACTAATCAACTCTGCACTATTTATTTTCGAATCTTATAATTCTATACTCTCTAAATTGTGCTGTTCTATCTGATACAACTGTACAAACATCTGCTCGAAGCAAATGCCTTCCCAGTATAAAGTGACAGTGAATAAACTTAACCTATTGTCATTCTCTTGGGGTAGGATAAACTCCCAAAACCGTTCATCCCTTTCCATGAATCAGGTCTCATTTTACTTGCAGTTCCAGGTGGGACAATAGAACCTGACAGCACTAAAGCCCATTCATTTCATGCTGGCTCTTTATACAGAGTGGGGCAATTAACCCAATTCTCTTTCTCATTACTTTTAACCCTGTGTTCTTCATTACTAAGTTTCCCTTTGAAGTACAATTGAATCTGCTTCATAATTCAGGCAGTGCATAAAAAAAGCTACTGAGAGATCTATGAACTTTCCTTCTGTCATTTTTTTACAACTTTTTTTTCAACAGAGAGCACATCAAAAATGTCATTGCAATACATTAATAAAAATTTGGGGAAAGATTTTGTGGCAGTCTTTCAATCTTATTCACAAATATTCCCTGGTGGAAATCTCATATAATCTGATTAACAGGTGCAAAAATAAATGATGCCCCCCCGCCCCCCCCATCTAAGTTAGTATCTGACAGCTGGAACAATAGAGGGTGTGAATATAATCCTCACCAAGATACATACAGACAATAGAGCAATTGTACTGGAGAGCCAGTTGTCTTATCAATCTATAGGGACACCCTTAAGACTACGATATCTTTTATTGCAATGTGGAGAATTAGTTTGCAGATGTCACATTTTAAACATTAATAAGAGGAGATAAACGTACCAAGGCTGTGATTTTTTATTATTTCTATGTGTTATACTTCCCGAGCCCTAATTTGATTTTTGTATCTATCTTGATACATTTTTCACCACTCCTGAGTAGTTATTTATTGCTATATACAGTAAAAATCCCCATCATCCAGAATTCAAGCAACCGGCAGACTCAAGCATCCTGCAAATAAAATCATGAAAAATAAAGAGGTAAAAAATATGAAAGTTTAAGATTGTCCCCAACCCACCCCACCCCCCCACCACCCTCCCCACCCCACCCTCACAGTGGTCAGTTCGCCAATCACACAACACACAATGCCAAGCAAATGGAAGATTCACTTATCCAATTCCCATAGGTGATGCATACTGGGGGTTTTACTGTAATCAAATGCGTTATCATTCTGACTCAACCCAGGCTTTGTGTGCTCGTCTTGGAAATACCCTGTGCACTGACAGGAAATCTAATATTAAGATTTCAATTTCTTCATTTATTGAAAAGCCCGTACAACTATTCCTTCCAAAAGGAAATGAATCTTCAAGTGACAATGTCCATACTACATCTGTTGATGGCAGTCTTCCCTTCCAAGGCAGATGTTTATGGTTCAGGTATACTGCAGAGTGTTTGGTGCTGTTGGGGGGGGGGGGGGGGGGGTGGGGGAGGGGGTGCCATCTTTCAGATCAGAGATTAAATGGAGATTCTCCAAAATGGGCATGACCATTTCCATGATGCTGCTCTGAAAGGGAGTTACCTTGGTTATCCTTGTGCAGTGAACTGAGGTCACTGGTGGTGTGTTATGTTGATGGCTGGCTCAGCCCCCATCTACCCATATATAACCCTGGTTTCCTGCCTAAATCCTGAGCCTCTCTGAAGGCTCTACTTTCAGTTATAAGCTAAAAATGTGTATGTTCTCCCTCCAGTCGTGAGAGCTGTTATTCATGCTACCATTTTATTAGCTCATTCCCTAAATGATGGAAGTTCTACTCAAGCCTGGTACACTGTTGATAGACCCTCTGTCCCTCGACGCGGCTGAGAAGTTCACATACTGGCTAGACTGCTTCCAGATCTACCTGAATGTGATCAGAGACATTTTCCACACTGATGAACTCAGGAGGTCCGCACTCATTTCGAGGGTTAGGAACGAAAAGGTATGCAGTCATCTGGGACTGCACTACATATGATGCAGCCATTGAGGCTTTGAAGGCTCAGTACTGAAGTCACAAAATGAAATCCTAGTGAGGCATCGACTTGCCCTACATCACCAATGGCCAAGAAACACCATCGATGACTACCTGCTGGATCTGTGGACGCTTGCCAAGAAGTGCAGGTATGAAGTGGCTATGGGCCGAGCTTGTGAAGAAGAACCGACCCGGGACACTCTAGGCGCGGGGGTCCGCTCGAGGTACATGAGGCAGCGACTGCTCGAATCAGGTAAGAAGGACCTGGCTAGCCACATTGATCTGGCCAAGTCGTTGGAACAGGCCAAGCTCGAGAACAACAACCTCGAAGCTAGCGAGCTCATTCACCCAGGCGACCCCTTCCAACGACTGGCTGCTCCCACTACCCCTGCCCTAATGGCTGCTGCTTCCCGTGCTAGTGAGCGCCCCTGCTCTAGTGAGTGCTTTTTCTGTGGCATGAGCCAGCATCCCCGATTGTGTTGCCCAACTAAAGACTTAGTGTGTTCCAGCCATGGAGAGATAGGCTTGCCATGCGAGGGGAAGCCCTGGGAAATCCGTGGCCTGCTCTGCTCCCAGATCCGATTCCACCCCCAAGCCATCTGCCTCGAATTCACCTGAAACCACTTGCTGTGCTACATGCTGATGGAGGGTGGCAGTGAGGAAATGGCACGAAAGGGCTCGGTGGCCAACTTGCCGTGACCCAAATTCAAATTTGGTCCCATAATCATCAGAGGAGGAAGGAGGGCGGCCATCTTGCCGCGCCACGAGGTCGACGGCATCTTACCCATGGGCAACCCAGGATGGCAGGGGCCACTCGAGTGAGGAGTATGGAGTCTCCACGGTCCTAGCCTTGATGGTCCTAGATCAGGACAGACCTCACCAGCTCAGTGACTCCATAATGACTGTGAAGGTAAACGGACATTCCACTAAATGCCAAATCGACACGGGCTCTACTGAAAGCTTCATAGACTCATGGACTGTGCAAGAGTACAACCTAAAGATGTATCCTTCCAATGAATGCATGTTCCTTGCATGTCAGTCGCACTCTACGTGTATTCAACAACACTGTATAGTACATTCTGAAAGATTTGCCTTGATAAATTGTGTGCTCCAGTGCTGTTGGGTCTGGACTTCCTGTGTCAGTTTAAAAGTGTGACCTTGGAGTATTCTGGTCCTCTCCTTCCTGTAACGGGTGGGAATGGAGGGCCTCTAAAATCAGAACCCACATGCAACATCTCCACACTGATTATCGACGCCCCCCCACCTCTCTTTCAGAATCTGTCATCAGACTGGAAACGTTGCTACAAAGAGCAGGAGGTACAGCACAGCAGACCGAGATTCCATAAAGTCTGAGACACAACATTTGCTCGATGAAGGTATCATCGAATCTCGCACCAGCCCATGGAGAGTGCAAGTGGTAGTGGTAAAATGGGAGAACAAAGTCCAGGCTAGTAATTGACTATAGCCAAACTATTAATTGCTACACACTCCTGGACGCATACCCCCTCCCTGGAATTTCGGACATGGGCAGTATCAGGTCTATTCGACCATCAACCTGAAAGCTGCTTATCACCAGCTGACAATGCATTCTAAGGACCGTCCATATATGGCATTTGAGGCCAACCGTCATCTCCATCAATTCCGGAGGGTCCTTTTCAGAATTACTAATGAGGTTTTTGTCTTCCAGAGGCAGATGGACAGAATGGTAGATGAGCATGGTTGAAGGCTACCTTCCTCGACCTCAATAATGTTATATCTTGGAAGACTATGACGCTAACCTCAAGAACTTTCTCCATGTGGCGAAAGCCCTGAACCTCACTTATAACTCTAGCAAGTGTGTGTTCAGGACTAAACGTCTGGCTATCCTTGGCTACATGGTGGAGAATGACATTATTGACCCTGATCCTGATAGGATGGGTCCTCTGTTAGAGCTCCCCTTTCCCAGGACCATGAAAGCTTTGAGGAGATGCCTGGGGTTTTTCAAATATTATGCCCATTGGATCCCTCAATACGCTGATAAGGTTCTCGCTCTCTTAAAAGCCACTAATTTCCCCCTCTCGGCTGAAGCCCAAATAGCTTTTAACTATCTCCAGGACCACACTGCAAAAGCCGCCATGCATGTGGTGGACGAGAATGTACTTTTCCAAGTGGAAAGCGATGCTTTGGATGTAACCCTGGCCCTCAACCCAGACTGATTGCATTTTTCTCTCGGACATTGCAAGGCCACGAGCTCTGGAACCCTCTGTGGAAAAGGAGGCTCAAGCCATTGTAGAAGTTGTGAGACACTGGAGACACTACCTGGCTTGTAAGAAATTTACGCTCCTCACTGACCAGTGCTCTGTCACATTCATGTTTAATAATGTCAAGAGGGGAAAAATCAAAAATGGCACGATTGCTAGATGGAGGATCGCACTCTCCACCTACAATTATGACATTTCCTATCGGCCAGGAGCCCTTAATGACCCCTCCAGATGCCTTGTCCAGAGGAAGCTGTGCCTCTGCACACACCGGCCATCTGTGGTCTCTGCATAATGAGCTCTGCCATCCAGGGGTTACCTGCATGGTGCATTTTGTCAAGGCTCGCAATCTGCCCTACTCCATGGAAGACGTCAGAGTAATGACCAGGCCTTTCCAGGTCTGCGTGGAATGCAAACCGCACTTCTCCCACCCCAAAAAGGTGCACCTGATCAAGTCATCCAGGCCCTTCGAATGGCTCAGCATTGATTTTAAGGGACCTCTTCCCTCCACGAACAGGAACACCTTCTTCCTCTCTATCATTGAGTACTTCTGCTTCCCATTCACCACTTCATGTCAAGGCACGTTCACTTCATCGTCATAAAAGCCTTAGATTCTATTTTCACCCTGTTCGGGTATCCCAGTTGTATACATAGTGACTGGGGCTCAACCTTTATCAGTGACAAGCTATGTCAGTACCTGCTGGCGATGGGTATCTCATCCACCAGGACTACCAGCTACAAACCCCGGCAGAAGAGGGAGGTTGAAAAGGAAAATGCCACAGTCTGGAAGACTATTAAACTGACCCTGAAGTCAAGAGGCCTTCCAGATTCACGCTGGCAGGAAGTCCTTGCTATGGGGCTCCATTCCATCCAGTCGCTACTAGATACACCAACCAATACTACTCCTCATGAGTTTCTATTCAATTTTGAAAGAAGGTTGGCATTGGAAACTACACTCCCAACCTGGCTCACCACTCCTGGTCCGGTCCTTCTCAGGAAGCATGTGAGGAGAAGCAAAGCTGAACCCCTGGTGGAAAGGGTGAAACTACTCCACACCAATTCCACGTACACCTATGTGGAGTATCCAGATGGCAGGGAGGACACCATCAGGGACCTGGCACCTGCTGAAACAGAGGGTCTGTTGCCTCAAGTGGTCTGCGAGTCAAGGAGCTCATTCCCAACACCCCCAGACAGGGCCTCAGGGAATCCAGTTCAGGAGAAAGTGCATCCCCCTCCATTGTAGAACCAGACACCCTGCCTGCCACTCCTCTCCCACAAGGGGATCAGGAGACTTAAGGAGCCCAAGCCCCTCCTGTGCTTACATGCTCCACCGGGATCTCCAGACTCCAAGACTGTTTATATTTGAAAATAATTGTATATTTTTCAAATTTTTTTTCTGAATCAGTGTTCGTTGTCTTCATCCACAGACTCTAAATTCTACAGGAAGGGGTGAATGCAGTGATCTGAGATTCACTGGTGGTGTGTTATACTGATGGCTGGCTCCACCCCCCATCTACTTATATATAACCTTGGTTTCCCACCTGAGCCCCTCTGAAGAGCACCCTACCCTCAGTTATAAACTAATAAAAATGTATATTCTCCCTCCAGTCGTAAGAGCTTTTATTCACGCTACACTTTGCTGTAGTTTAGTTGCTATCAACATGTGTCCATGCATTAGAGTTTAGTAGCACTGGCGACCGGCCGCAAGAACATCTTGCAAGAACTGAATCGACACTGGAGTGAACTTTAGCGTGTTTCCCTCGTCTGGCCCAGACACATGTTCAAAGAAGGGCCCTCCTCTCACGGCCGCCAACAACAGCAGCATCAAGACATACAGGTCAAAGATAATTCCGCTCAATTTCAACTCATCGTGGTTCAGGTGGTCCTTCACCATTGCTGATGTATCACAGCCACTTCAGGGAGATGATTTTTTTGTGAACGCATTCCCTTCTAGTAGATCTCAAAGGTCACTACCTAGTTAATTCAAAGACTTTTGAGTCCCTTGCCTTGCACCCCAATAAATATGCCAGAATCCTAGTGGAATAGAGGTATATAAGATTATCAAGGGGCTAGACAGGGTGAATTCTGATTATATGTTCCCAATGTTGGGAGAGACTAGGACTAGAGGGCATAATTTAAGATCAGCCAATACAGGTGACATGCCCCCAGTGCAGGGAATGTCCTCCGGCCTGTTCTTGGCATATAGGCAAGACTGCGGAGTTGCCTCAAAACTCTGGTTCTGGGAGGGCGGTGGTTATGTGGTGAACCGTGCCACTCCAATATCAAATTGGAATCTGTGGTTGCGGGCTCCAACAGGATCAGGAGCTCCTGATCTCCAGATGGCTGGGGTGTGGTTGGGGGAGGGGGCACAAAGAACTCTAGGAGGTGTGTGCCTTCAGAGGATGGGAGATTGTGATAGCCCGCCAACTGTAATTTTTTAAACTCCTGCAAAGATTCCAATAAACAGTTCTGTTACTTCAACAACTGTTGTGCTTTATTTACTGCACAATTCGCTACAATATGTTAATATGAATTTTTTAAAAACTCATATCATGAGGAAAATCTCAGGCTCGAAAATATATGATGATATATCCTTACCTCCCGTGGATGCTGCAAAACTGGCTGAGTTCCTCCAGCATTTGTTTTGACTAGAATCACAGCATCGGTAGACTTTTGTATTTAGCGCATTGGAGCTTTGCTGTTTGCAGATACTCGCTGTGCACAGGTCGGCTGTCAGATTTCCCGTGTTATTAACAGCAACCAGATTTTAATACCTGCCCGTGGAGCTCTTTAGTGAAGTAGTGATCAGCATTACATGCAGTAATTTATGAAGAGCAGCTAATTTTGTTCAGTGGAAAAAAAGTGTGTTATGGTTGGAACTGCACGCAGAGTTGCAACTGTATATATGGTTCGTTTATGTAGGAAACTTTCAGGATTTTACACTCTCCGAACTGCCTTTTCATTTTCATTGAATAAAGTTAACTTTTTTGATACTAATTAATGGCAGGCGAAGTCTTGAGTTTTAGACTAGGCAATAATTTACAAGCTTTATTGACAACAAGTTCAATATATTCTCCTCTGCACCGCATCAGTGGTTTTATGACCACCAATAAAGTGATTGCTGATTTGGTTGCAAACAGAAGAGCAAGCACAGTTGGACAGATTGTCAGCTTCTTTCCTTCAGTGTACAATGAGTCTGTTCACAATTGCAGTGGCATGTTTGTGGGAAAGACACCAAATTTCGTACGACCCTCACTTATTTCCAACAAAATGTAGCAGTTAATAAAATAAATTCTGAAAGGAGAACAATCAAGTCATTGAAAGTAGAATGTTGAAAGGCATGACTTTGCAATTCTGCCTCCTCTTTATATCAAGAGTCCAGATGAGCTCAGAGAGCGAACTTGTCAGGAAGCAACACAACCAGGATTAAAGTGTACATAACGTATATGTCAGTATTTGAACTTTAAAAATGTCATCCCAAAACCAGTACAATGGGAAACTTAATATCCTGTGGTTTAGAGGGACCCCATGACAATGGAAAACAGCATAAAACACTCGCTTATCTCCGACAGTCCAACCACAAAATATTTTTCTACTGAAACTAACGTTTGGGAAGCTGGATGAATAGTAATGTCATATCAAAACTCTTAAAAATGTTTTTAAAACCTGTCTAACTTACCTTAAAAAATGACAGCAGAGCAAACAAAGCTAACAGTCGCCATTTGCAACAGCTGTTGAACAGTAAGCGATCAGCCAGGGTCCCAGGGTGCCTTCCATTTACACTGCCTTGTCAGGCCAATCATGATAAACCTCACAGTGACCAGTTAGTGGTGTTTTTAGGACAGGATTTCTTGGAAAGGCTCAAGTTTTCACTGATGTGCCATGAGAGAAGGCACTGCACTCTGGTCGACTCTTGAGAAGTATCCAGCAGACATGGCCGGTGAACAGTGTCAAAATGGATACATTGTATCAAGAAATAAAATATGTATTTTAGCACTTAAGTGGGCTAAAGACCACCAAGAGAACAGCTAAGACTTCAAAACCACTCCTTCATGGTATAGTTGTTTCATGAAAAGAAATGATCTAGTACTTAGGCAGAAAACTAAAATAATGCAGAAATTACCAGCAGATCTTGAGATTAAAATTTATAATTTCTAATGCTATGTCATTAAATAATGTAAGAAATGAGATTATCTATTAAGCAACATGGATGAAACACTTATGAATGGTTGGGGCAGTAAGCTCTCAGCAGTATGAGCCAGATTTGGGTAGTCTTATACAGCAAGTTTTGTTCAAAACCTACATTTGAATTGGAAAATATGGGGGTGGACTTGTACACCCAGTCGCCTTATACTCTGACGTATATGGTAATCAAAATTCCATGCTAACTTTGGAATATTTCCCTTATGACATACAAATGATGTGACTGGCAGGAAGAGATTTTTCAGAAGCAGGTGTGATGTCCCACAGCAGCCTAAACTCATGGAGCTGTTGTCACAGAACGTGGCGGAGCCTTTCCCTTTGCCGTCAGCCTCAATTACACAATCCTCTCTAGTTTCAGGCAAGGTCCAGGTCCTTCATGCAGATTAGCCTGCAGGTACCTGAGATTTCAATTTTCCACTTGGACAGATTTCCCCATCCCCTCCTTTTACTAGATTTCCTCCAGCATTTTGATTTACCTTTCTCAATGTGCAATCACGTTTAAGTATCACTGAGCTGCCCAATCCTATCTGTTTAGGATTCCTCCCTGCTGTAACTTCAGGCTGTCAGAATAACAGGCATTCAAAACAATTCAAGTAAAACAACTCTGTTATTGTCGTAGAGTCATCACAGGCCTCTCGGCTCAATTTGCCCATGCCGACCAAAATGTCCCACCCAAAGTCAACCCACCTTCCTGTATTCGACCCAGATCCCTCTAAAACAGGGGTATCAAACTCAAATTCACAGAGGACCAAAATTAAAAACTTGGACTAAGTTATGGGCCAAACTAAATATTTATTGAAAATTTTCGACAACATCTGCATGTTTTCTCTTCTTTCAACATATGTAATGTTAAACTTTTTCTTATTAAAATAAATGTTTAATAATAGTTTTGGTTAAACTCTTTCCAGAAGAAGCAATTAACAAAGGAGAAATAAAATATTCAATAAATAATATTTCTCTATAGCCTTTAAGCTTTTAAATGTATTTTTTTTTCACAAGCCAACAAGTCAAAAAACTAACAACTTGCTTCAATGAAAATCCAATCTTTCAACTATGAACAGTCCAAAGTTAACCAAAGAAAACATAAATCCAAGCTTAGCTTGCTCCACTGTGATTTACTCTGATGCACCTGGGTCTAAACCAAATACTTGGCATCTCTTCTTAGATGCAAGTTCATCAAACTCTGGGGTCAGAGTTTGCCTCCCACCTGTCTTGTAAGATCCTGTTTTCTGTCTTTCGTTTGGCCATTTTTCGTAAGGGGTTTATTACATGTGAGTTAGGCGACAGGTCGCAGATGTTAACGAAAGTAAAGAGAGGAGGTGGGGGCGATTGGCGGGCTGACGGGCCAGCGCCAACGCATTTGCAAAGCATTCTGGGATTTGTAGTATTAGTTGTGCATGCGCTATACTGGCGCGGCGGCCAGCAGGCCAGCTCTAATACATATTTGATATGATCTTGTGGGCCAAATATAATTATATCACGGGCCAAATTTGGCTCGCGGGTCTGAGTTTGACATGTGTGCTCTAAAACTATGCTAGAAGAATGAGAGGGAATATTATAGAAGCACATAAAATTATGAAAGGCATTGATAAGATGGAAGTAGGTAAGTGCTTTCCATTGGAGGGGGAGACTGGAACTAGGGGACATAGCCTCAAGATTCAGGGTAGTAGATTTAGGATGGTGATGAGGAGGAACTGCTTTTCCAAGAGGGTGGTGAATCTGTGGAATTCACTCTTCAGTAAAACAGTGGAGGCGATCTCAGTAAGTATATTTCAGACAAGGTTGATAGATTTTTACATAGTAGAGAAATTAGGGGATATGGGAAAAAGGAAGATAGGTGGAGATGAGTCTATCATCAGATCAACCATGGTCTCATTGAATGGTGTTGCAGGCTTGACAGACCAGATGGTCTACTCCTGCTGCGATTTCTTATCTTCTTATGTTTTATCCCTGCATCTGTCCTTTTTTTTCTTAAACATTATAATAGTACCTGGCTTAACTCTTTGGAATACAGCCATTTTTAACCTTTCATAATATATACTCTGGATTGGGTCCATGCGTAGGTTACAGTACAAATACCAGTCTGAATCATCTGGTGGTTGGGTATAAAAGTAATCCCTGAAAACTGGAACACTGAGTATATGTGCTTGCTGGTAATCCCTGAAAACAGGGACACAGAGTCACAAGTTCACGTTAAAGGAGCAGAAGCAGGCCACTAGGGCAATCGAGTCTGTTTCATCACCCTACACTAAGCAGAATTATGCTCACATCTAGTTCAAATTTCCAGCCTTTTCCCCATATCACTTGATACCCTTACTAATGAGATACTTATCCATTTCCTGCTTAAATACTCCCAGTGATCTGGCCTCCACTGCTTTGTGCGGTAGTGAGTTCCACAGATCCACAACACTCTGACTAAAGAAGTTCTTCCTTCTCTCTGTTTTAATTGGATATCTTCTAATTTTAAAACTATGACCCCTTGTCTTGATTCACCCATCAAAGGAAACATCTTATCGGCATTCACTCTATCAAAACCTTTCAATATTCAAAATGTCTCTTTGAGATTCCCCTCATTCTCCTATACTCCAATGAATACAACCCAAGAGCTGTCAAACACTCCCCATATGCTAGCCCCTGCATTCCAGTTATCATCCTAGTAAATCTCCTCTGCACCCTCTTCAGCAACATCACATCTTTTCTTAGATAGGGGGCCCAAAACTGTACACAGTTACTCTAAATGGGGTCTCATCAGTGTCCCATAGAGTCTCATTAACACATCTCTACTCTTATATACTATACCTCTTGAAATGAACGCTAGCATAGAATTTGGCTTCCTCACTACCAATCCCACTTGGGCGTTAACTTTTAGATTACTCAGCACAAGGATGCCCAGGTCTCTTTGCACTCCGAGGATTGAATTTTCTCCCCATCCAGATAGTTCTCTGCCTGTTCTCTGCCTGTTTATTTCCACTGCCAAAACACTTCTCAACATTGTACTTCATCTGCCATATTTGTGCCCAGTCTCCCAATCTGTCTATATCTTTCTGCAATTTTATGGTTTCTTCGACACTTCCTGCTCCACCACCTAACTTAGTGACATCCGCAAATTTGGCCACAAAACCATTAATTCTACAATCAAAATCATTAATATAAATTGTAAACAGCAGTGGTCCCAAGACCACCTTTAAGGAACACCACTTGTTATAGGCAGCCATCTTAAGATCCCTTAATTTCAACCCTTTGCTTCCTGCCTATCAACCAATTTTCTATCCAGTCTAGTAGCATCCCAGTAATTCCAAGGACCTTCATCTTATTTAACAGCCTAACATGTGCACCTTATCGAAAGCCTTTTAAAAATCCAAATATACAACATCCACAGCCTCCCCTTTATCTATCCTACCCGAGATTTCTTCAAAAAACTCTAATATGTTAGTCAGGCATGATCTATCCTTTAAAAAACCATGCTGACTAGGACCAATCCTGTCATGCATTCCCAGGTATTTCATCACTCCATCCTTGAGGATCAACTCTATTATCTTCCCAACCACCGACATCTGGCGTATACATCTATAGTTTCATTTTTTATGTTTCCCACTTTTCTTGTACAGCAGAACCACATTTGCAACCTTCCAATCCCCTGGAACCAAGCCCGAGACTATTGATTTCTGGAAGATTGTCACCAATAGATCTACAGGTACACAGTCCTTTATCTGGAACCCTTGGGGGACAGTATGTTCCGAATTTCAGATTTTTCCAGATTTTGGAAAGTCAGATTTAAGCCCACCCAAATTATTCTGCTTTATCCACCCCCACCCCCTTCCAGTCGCAGTGCCGTCTCCCCCTCCTCGAGTCGCACTGCCAGTCTCTCACCCTTGCCTGCCCAACTCACGCTGCTGGTCTCTCACCCGTCTGACTCATGCTGCCGGTCTCTCCCCCTCACCTGCCCGACTCGCACTGGTGGTCTCTCGCCCACCTGTCTCGGGCTGCCGGTCTCTCCCCCTCTCCCGCCCGACTCGCCCTGCCGTCTCTCTCCCCACTTGCCAGATTTTGGAGCTATCTGGATTTTAGATGTTCAGATGAAGGATTATGTACCTGTATAATCTCCAAAGCCACCTCTTTCAAAACCCATAGGTGTACCTCATCTGGTCCAGGAGATTTATCAATCTTTAATCCATTCAATTTCCCTAGCAAAATTTCTATAGTAATCCAACTCTACTCCCTGAAGCCTGTCTGTTATTACTAACATCTTCCACAGTGAATACAGTCTTAAAATATTGCTTTAATTCTTCTGCTATATCTTTGTAACCCATTATAATTACCCCTGCATAATTTTTATCAGTCCACACGTGTCTCTCTTTTATTATTTATATATTTATAAAATCTCTCAGTATCTTTTTCTATGTTGTTTGCCAATCTCCTTTCATAACTCATCTTTTCTTTCCTTATGACATTCTTTATTTCTTTCTGTAAGTTTCTAAGGAGTCCCAATCCTCTGATTTCTCACTCATTTTAGCTCCCTTGTATGCCCTCCCCTTAGCTTTCTTCTTAGCCTTCACTTCTTTTGGTAACATTTTTCCTGTGAAGAATTTCCTTTTCCTTGGAATATATCTATCCTGCATGCCTTTTATTATTTGCAAAAATATCTTCCAATCCTGCTCTGTTCCTCTGACTAGTCGGCTTTTCCAGTTGACATGAGCCAGTTCTTTCCTCATACTACCATAATTTCCTTTATTCCACTGAAAAATTGATCCATCTGACAACATTTTTTCCTTTTCAAATTTGAAATTGTATTTAACCATGTCATGGTCACTGCTTTCTAGAGGTTCTAAGACCTTTAACTCCCTAACGACCTCAAGTTCATTGCACATGACCCAATCGAGAACTACAGATTTCCTGGTGGGCTTCTCAACAAGCTGTTCAAAAGGTTCTTAAATTTTCCACAAACTCACTCTCCTGTGATCTGGTAAGTTTTTGCCCTTTCCATCCCCTGCCATGTTAAAATCTCCCACATTTATTTTGATATTATATTTGCGACATGCCCTTTGTATTTCTGTCTGTATCTCATAGTCCACTTCCCGGCTGGTGTTTGGGGGCCTGTATATAACTGCCAATATAATCTTTTTCCCCTTGGCATTAATTAATTCAACCCGTACTGATTCTATTCCTCTAGACTCTATGCTTGTTCTTTCTATTGATTTAATGTCATTGCTTATCATCCGAGCCACCCCTCCACCTCTACCCTCCTGCCTATCTTTCCTATAGACTGTACATCCTCAGATATTGAGCTCCCAATTGCATGTCTCAATGAGCCATGTTTCAGTAATGGCCATATTGTCATACCTTTTTAGTTGAATCTGAGCGACCAGGTCATCTACTTTGTTTCTAATGCTACGTGCATTTAAGTACAGTGCCTGTAAGCCCATTATCGATGTCGTTTGAGCTGTATTCCTGTTGAACAGCTCTTTCTCCCTCCCATCTGCTCACTGTGGTGGTACACCACTGGCCTACTGTACCTGCAGAAGAGCATGGGGACAAGACAACACCTGGCCGACTGTCAATCAGCCAACCTGAATGGACTAAGCCCCACCCGGTCAGGTGTCAGTCACCCTCTGGGATATAAGCATGAGCTGGTCCTTCAAAGTCACTCTCAGAGTTTACAGTAGTACAATCTCACAGCTGGTTCTGGGGAAGTTTACGTCGAATAAAGCCTGTTGTACAGTCTTTTGGTCTTGTGTGTTTGCTTCTGACCGACAGTGCACCTTTATGTCATTATTGACCACCACTTTACTATTCATTTCTACCTCTGTTGTAACTCCTTGACTTGCTGCTATCTTATTCTCTTTGCTTTCATTATGATTTTTCTCCCCCTGCAAGACTAAACCTTCCCCAACGGCTCTAGCAAACTCTCCTGCCACAATATTGGTCCCTTTCCAGTTCAGATGCAGCCCATCCTTTTTATAGAGGTCTGACCTTCTCCAGAAGCGATCCCAATGATCAAGGAATCTGAAGCCCTGTCCTCAACACCAACTCTTAAGCCACACATTCATCTGCCATAACTTTCTATTTTTACCCTGTCTAGATCATGGCACAGGTATGAATCCAGCGATTACCACCCTCGAGGTCCTGTCTTTTAACTTTTTACCTAACTCCCTATATTCCCTCGAGGACCTTGTCTCTACCTCTATCTATGTCATTGGTCCCCACATGGACCACGACATCTGGCTACTCTCCCTCCCCTTCCAGAATGTTGCTGAGATGATTTGAGACATCCCTGACCCTGGCACCTGGGATGCAACATGCCATCCGGGAATCTCTGCATTCCAGTAAACTTCCTGTCTGCCCTCCTAACCAAGTAATGTTCTCCTCTTCTCAGCCCTTCCCTTCTGAGCCAAGGAGTCAATTTCTGTGCCAGAAACTTGACCGCCTCAACTCGTCCCTGGGAAATTGTCCCCACCAGCAGTATCCAAAACAGCGTACATAACTGCACCTACCAGATCTGCCAGGAAGAAAGGCAGAGTGTTCTAGCATGCGGTCTTTAAAGATTTCTGTGATTCCCTTGTCTGTTCATCCCACCCCATTGATCCCCAGCGCTTTGCCCTGCAACTCCAGGAACTCCAACTCATTTTCCTACATCTCCTCCCTCACCACCATCCCAGGACCTAAGCAGCCCACCGCTAAGAGCCAAAGATTCATGTGAACCTTCTTCAACCTTGACTATTTCATTCGGTGGTCCCGTTGAGGCCTCCTCTACCTCAGCAGGACCAAATGAAAAGTAAGCAATTGATTTGCAAAACAGCTGCACTCAGTCCCCAGTGCCCATCCTGAGTTGCAATTCTCATTCCCATACCCACACCGATCTGTCTGTCTTTGATTTTCTTGACTAAAACCCAATGGAAACTAGAAAAAAAACACATGCCTGGGCAGTCTACAACCCAATGATATAGAATGTTCCATTTTCAGGTAACTCTCACCTATTTTGTTCCCTCCCTCTCTCTTTCTCTTCTTCCAATCCATCTCTAGTTCTTCCAGTTTTGTCACTTTCCAATACTTCGACCACCTCCATCACCCATTTTCCTTCCCTTCCCATTATGGTTCCATCCACCATATTCCCTGTACCACTTGGTTCAAGCTGCCCTTCATCTCTCCTTTAATGCTTTATGTACCATCCTTACTTATCAAATGCAAGCATTTGCAGCCCTTGTGTTCCACTTATTGCTTCCCAGCCTCTATCTCCCTGCTCCCCACCACCTTCCTTTCTTTGTCTGCTTTACCCTTTGCCCCCATATCCAAATTCCAGCCATCCTCCACTTGGTTCCTTCTGCCCATCATCTCTACCCCTCCAATCTTTCAGATTGCAGATTTCGGATCTATTGTCAGAGAAAACTACATGATATTACATATGACCCTGAGATACTTTTCCCTCAGGTGAGGCAGAATTACCACTTATTGGTCGTGTAAAATTAAATTGCACAACATAAACATAAACAAATAAAGAAATGCAAATGAACTGACCATGCAATACAGAGAGATAACAGTCAATGAAGTGGAAATGTAAGAGTCCTGAAATGAGTCCCTGATTGAGTTTGTCATTGAGGAGTCTGATAGTGGAAGAGTAGCAGCTGTTCCTGAACCTGGTGTGTGAATCTTTTGGCACCTAGACCTCTTTTCTGACAGTTGCAGTGAGAACAGAGCAAGTGCTGGGAGGTGTGGATCCTTGATGATTGCTTATGCTCTCCGACGGCAGCGTTACCTGTAGATGTTCTTGATGGTGAGGAGAGATTTGCCTCTGATGTCTCCACAACCTTTTGCAGGGCTTTAAGCTCAGGGGTATTGGAGTTCCTATAGCAAACCGTGATACAGCCAGTCAGCACACTTTCCACTACACATCAGAGTTTTCCAGAGTTTCCGATGTCATCCCAAATCTCTGCAAACTCCTGAGGATGTGGAGGCACAGACTTGCTTTCTTCATGATGCTATTTGTGTGTTGGGTCCAGGAGAGATACATCACGATAGTGATTAATCCTCTTTCACTCCTCCCCCCACTTCTTTATATTGGCTACTTTGCCCTTCCAACCACAGTCCTGGTGTACAGCTTCATCCTACACATGCTGCTAACTTACTGAGTTCCTCCAGTGTTATTTGAAACTCATGCTTACAGCCTGTAAGTCCCTAGAGCTTCTAAGTGATAATTTTTTTATTCAAAGTGAGGAAGCAGAGAGGTGAAATAGCAGGCTGAGTTGTTTTAACAGCACGTGAGTGGAACAGAACATGGTCTCAGCCACAGGGAGATCTAGGGAGGGAAAATAAGATAAAGGAAAGGGGTTTTTTTTCTGTTAAGAGAAGATTCCTGGGTAAGGTGATCGACAAGAAACTAAAAACAGTAGAAATACAGCTTAAGTTCACCATGACGTGAACGTGAAAGAATAATATTGAGGCCTTTGCTCAGAACTGATCCATTTGGAATGTAAAAGAGGAAGCTCGGATGAAATAATAAAGACTCTGGTGATGGGTCATCCACCAGAAATGTTAACTCTATTCCTCTTTAGAAGATTGAGGAGGGATCTTATGGAAACATATAAAATTCTTAAGGGTTTAGACAGAGTAGACGCAGATAGGTTGTTTCCAATGCTGGGATAAACTAGAACCAGAGGTCACAGTTTAAGGATAAGGGGGAAGATTTTTTAGGACTGAGATGAGGAAAGATTTCTTGCTTCAGAGGGTGGTGGATCTGTGGTTGAGGCCGGTTCCTTGTCAATATTTAAGAGTAGGTTAGATTTGGCCCTTGTGGCTAAGGGGATTAAGGGGTATGGGGAGAAGGCAGGAACCGGGTACTGATCAGCCACGATCATATTGAATGGCGGTGTTGGCTTGAAGGACCAAATGGCCTACTCCTGCACCTATTTTTCTATGTTTCAGATAACCTGCTGAGCAATTACTGGATTTTGTGTTTATATTTCTGATTTCCACCTTCTGTATTTTTTTCATGATCAAAGTGGACGTTTATTGATTGAGGTGATCCTTCATCTCTCAAATGTTTTCTCACTGTGGTGTACAAAAATATCACTGATGGAATTAAACTTAATCAAAACCTTGATTTCATCCACAAGTTATAAAATCAAATTTGAAAGAGATTTAGACTTACAGCACGGTAACAGACCCTTCTGGCACATGAGCCTGTCCTGTGCCCAAATACACCACTTAATTTGCAATCTCTGTGTGTTTTTGACGGCTGGGAGGAAACTGGATCTTCTGGAGGAAACCCAGGCAGGCCTAGGGAGAATGTGCAAACTCCTTACAGACAATGCCGATTCGAACCCAGGGTACCGCTAACTGTGACGCAAGCCATGCTGCCCAATTTTCACAAAATGCTTTCATTAAAAATTAATCAACATTTCTATCACTTTTATGGTTTTCAGACTGCAATGTCAGGAAAATCTCAGGAAAAATTAACATAATTACTGCCCATGTGGTCGTTCACACTGGGCACGTTTTTAGACTGCAAGTAGCTCAGTGGTTGGGCATGCAGTTGTGTGGATGAGCATCAACAAAATTTTTCTGGCACGATTTACACTGTGGGATTCCCCCAAAAAGTTGTTGGGGTCCTGCAGGATGAATCATGGTGCAGGAATTGACTCAAAATTCCAACACATTCCTTTTTAGACTGCCCATGCAGTGTAAAAATTCCTCAATTGTGTTGTTAGATGCCTGCAGTCTAAAAACCCTATTTGATATGTAAACAAGACATATCCATGACCAAAAAAAATGAATCGCAACTAATATGATTTCCCATTCCTCCACGAGTCTTTGATAAATCATTGATTCAATCTCTGGAAGTCAGACACCCAGGATTTTCCCCTGTTTTGAGATAACAAAATGTACCACAGTTTTATTTTCACTTGCCAGTGGGTGAGATGAGGGACAGAAGGCGGTGTTGACAGCTTGTGCTCAAGGGCTTGTTCATTTAGCTCAGACCAAGGAGCCGTGTCTTATTAGTTACGTGGCAAAGCAGCCAAAGGTGGGATTTTCCACACAAGAAAGTGATCCTGAAATGCATCTGACCCATCATCTACTCTCCATCAGGCATCAGTTTTCAATTCTCCCATCTGCTGAACTGAGAGCCACAGACTTAGTTTGTAATCGTCACAGAGAACCCATGAGGTGTAGCAGTGCATGAAAAACCATGCATTTGACATCAAATTAAATAATTCACGATTGCCTGAGGTCAGGCCATATTCTTACGTTTACCGCTGCTTTGAAGGAGCATTTTATTTTATTATCTCGGATGACCTGTTTCTCTAAATAGGAGGTTAAGTGCCACAGAATCCTTTCACACTATAGCCTAAAGCAGGTTCCAGCTTTTAAACGATTGCAGCAGAATTCTACATACTGAACCTCCAATTTGTAAGAACTCAAATCTAATACTGGGATTGTTTCACATGAATTAAACCTTGAGATGTGCAAGATGTTGCATGAGAATATAGGTTCTGTCCTCCACAAGTGATGAAGATCAGTACTGAGCCATAATGACATTTTTTGTCAGTATGGTTCAGGAGGTGTCTCATGAGTGATGATTCAATTGTTCCTACTTTCTAAGTGGTGATTTAGTCATAGCCACGATTTAACAAGGGCCAGTAAAAATGGGAGAAGTGTAAACTCAGGGTTTACGCAGGATATAGAAGGACTTGGATGAATACTTGAAGTGTTGTAACCTACTGAGTCAGAGATCAAGAATTAGCTGATCAAATCATTCTGTTAGAAAAAAAGGAAGATTCATTAATGGTGTCTGTGACTTCACCAGATTGTCTTAAAGGGGGAAAAAAATGGATATGTTGGAAATTGGAAATAGAAGCCTAAAATACTGGAACTACCCAGCAGATCAAGCATCATCTGTGGAAAAAAGAAACCGTTTGTCAGAACTGGAAGATAGGTGACAGCGATGACACGAAACATTATTTCTCCTTCCCTTCAGCTGTTGGATTTTCTGTCTATATTTTGCATTGTCTTATAAACTCACTTGGTTCATGAGTGGGAAATCAATCTCCCTGCCCACTCAGGTAGAGCTTTCATGTGACTGACTGCAATCTAATTGACTCTCAAAAATAGCCTTCAAAAACTCAGTCAGTTCAAGGGAAAATGCAAGAAGGGTAATCAATGCCTAAATGCCGTGAAAGATTTTAAAAAAAATGAGGTCACCAACTTCTAGAGGATTGCACAGTGAAATTAGTAAATAAGATTATAGCTGATCAGCCTTGCCCCTGGTTGGTTTCTTTTGGTGGCTTCAATATACAGTGGGTGACAGCCGCGTGCCATATAATGAAGGCAATATCATGAGGGAGTGTGTCTCTGTACTTGTCTTGTCCCACATGAATAAAGTTACAGTACTTCTTCGGAGAATCATCTGTTGGTGTCAGTTTCACCATGAAACAGATCATTGAAATTAAGATATCTCTGCAGAAATTTTGAACAAACTTATTCTGTCTACTTTACATCCACAAGTAGACCTATAAATATGGCCTCCAAATATGAAACAAAGACATGATGTACATTTGGGAATAGACTTCTTCTGGAGTTGACTATTGCTGCACTCATTCTTGAGAAGTTCTGGCGAATTTAACTCAACTTTCCTGAGGAAAAATGGTTTCATTTTTCGGGCGTAATGTAGGAAAATGTGAAATCGCCACTTTGAGATCCTCATGGTAAAAGATTTTGTGAGACATTTATAAACAAAATGAGGACAAATGATGCTATGTTAGTGCAATCAAACAGTATTGGATTGTTTGTTGTCACAGTGCAGTGAACTGGGTAGGGTGCTCTGCCCCGCCTCCCAGCTTCGCCCCCATCTGCCCACATATAACCCTGGTGTGAGACCCTAACCCATAATTATAAGCTAATAAAACCGTTTGTTCTCCTTCCAGTCGTGATAGCTTTTATTCACGCTATAATTTTATTAGCTCATTCCCTAAATGATGGATGTGCTACTCAATCCAGGTCTGCTGCTGTCCCCTGATGCAGCTGAGGAGTTCACCTACTGGCTAGGCTGCTTTCAGGCCTACCTGAACGCGACTAGAGACGTCTTCCACTCCGATGGATTCAGGAGATCAGTTCTCGTTTCGAGGGTAGGAGCAGTACGGTACGCAGTCATCAGGGTCTGAACTACATACAATACTGCCTATTGAGGTATTGAAGGCAAGGTACCTAAAGTTGCAGAACAAGGTCCTAGAGAGGCACTGACTCGCTCTACGTCGCCAGTGGCCAGGAGAGACCATCACCAACTACTTGCTGGATCTGTGGACACTTGATAAGATGTAAAGGTAACGAAGAGGTTATGGGCCATGTTCATGAGGAAGAACAGATCCAGGAAACTCTAGTTGCTGGGTTCTGCTTGAGGTACTTGCGTTGGGTAAGAAGGCCCTGGCTAGCCACTTCAACCTGACCAAATCGCTGGAACAGGCCAAGCTCGATAACAACGACCTCAAAGCCAGCGAGCTTGCCCACCCAGGTGAGCCCTTCCAAAGACCGGGTGCTCCCGCTACCACTACCCCTGCCCTAACGGCTGCCGCTCCCCATGCCAAGGAGTGCTTTATTTGCGGAAAGAGCCAGCATGCCCCATCTCGTTGCCCATCAAAAGACTCAGTGTGTTCCAGCTGTGGCAAGAAAGGACATTGGGCGAGGGTTGCTGAGCGAGGGGAACCCCAGAGAAGTCCATGGCCGGCCCTGCTCCCAGATCTGACAGCCCCAAGCTGTCTGCCCCAAATTCAATTGAACCCCCCTTGCTGCACAACATGCCAATGGAGGGTGGTGGCAAGGAAACAGTGCAAAAAGGCTTGATGGCCATCTTGCTGCAAGCTGAATTCAAATTCAGCACCGTCATCGTCGGAGGAAGAAGGAAAGTGGCCATTTTGCCGCACCACAAGGTCAGCGCCATCTTATCCATGCAGGGCAAACCAGGACGGTTGTGGCCACTTTATTGAAGAGCATCGAGTCTCCAGGGAGCTAGCGTCGATGGTCCTAGACCTGGACAGACCTCACCAGCTCAACAACTCTAATAGTGACTGTGAAGGTAAACAGACATTCCACTAAATGCCTAATCGACACGGGCTCTACTCAGAGTTTCATAGACTTACGGACTGTGCAAAAGTACAAACTGAAGATGTATCCTTCTAATTACCATGTTTTTCTCACGTCTCAATCACATTCTGCATGTGTACAAAAGCATTGTATGATACATCTATCATTCAAAGGGGAGGAAATTCTGTAAATTTCCCTTGTATGTACTTGATGAATTGTGTGCTCCGGTGTTGTTGGGTCTGGACTTCCTGTGTCACCTTAAAAGCATGACCTTGGAGTGTTCTGGTCCCCTCCCCCCATAAGGGTTCTGAATGGAGCACCCTTAAAATCAGAACCCACTTGCAGCCTCTCCACACTGAATAACGATCGTCCTCCTCTCTTCCCGAATCTGTCCTCAGACCAAGCCCATTGCTACTAAGAGCAGGAGGTGCAGCTCAGCAGACTGAGAGTTTATAAAGTTGGAGACTCAACGTCTGCTGGATGAAGGTATCATCGAACCTAGCACCAACCTGTGGAGAGTGCAAGTATTAGTGGTAAAGGGGAAAAACAAATCCAGGCTAGTAATTGACTATAGCCAAACCATTAATTGGTACACACTCCTGGACGCATATCCCCTCCCTCGTATTTTGGACATGGTGAATGATATCGCACAATATCGGGTCTATTTAACCATCGACCTGAGAGTTGCCTATCACCAGCTGCCAATCCATTCTGAGGACTCTCCATATACTGCATTTCAGGCTAATGGTCGTCTGTATCAATTCCTGAGGGTCCCTCTCAGTATCACTAACAGGGTTTTTATCTTCCAGAGGCAGATGGACAGAATGGTGTTCAAGTATGGGTTGAAGGTTACCTTCCCCTACCTCGATAAAGTCACCATCTGTGGCCACACCTTGGAAGACCATAACGCCAACATCCAGAACTTCCTCCACATGGCAAGAGCTCTGAACCTCATAACTCCTGGAAAGGGGCGATTGAAGCCTGCAAGAAATAGTAGAGACAGCACAGCTGAATGCAGAGGTCTTTTCCTCGGCATCTGCGGCCGCCACATGGGGAGCCTGGGCACTCCCATCTTGGGATCCAAGGTCACTGCATGCCACCATTGAACACCCGAAGTGCTACTTCTGCGGACTCGTGAAGCATCCTCAAAAGAACTGCCCAGCCCAAAATGCCTCATGCGCCGCCTGCAGGAAGAAAGGACACAATGGGAAGGTATGTAGGTCCCAACTTTTCTCCAGCTGTGTCTCGTGTGTCCGGCAGCCACTGCCATCTTGGACCATGCCACTTATCCCATTTCCAGATATGGGAATCGGCTCAGCGGGGCCGTGGGGGTGACAAACCGGTGATTAAAGCCTATTAATCACAACTCTCTATCTAATGTGGTTGATCGATAGCGCTATACATGAGCTCTTTCCCTTCCCCCTCCCCACATAGTTCCAAATCTCTGACTCAAGGAGTTACAAAGCTAACAAACAAATCATTAGCTAATCTGTGTTGGCAACTGATGGGGACGTTATTCTTAAGCAGACATGCCATTTTGTCTCATATATAACAAGGATTCTATCACACAGACAAAGTTAACTGTTCATATTACACCGGGGTCTTAATGCAATTGGTTACTCAGTGTCACCTCAATACAAGTGACCTAAATCAGGATGCAATTTTTGTGAAACAACGAATGGCATGTTAATGAGAATGTTTCTGTGGTATTTTTAAGGCTAAAAGGAGAAATAAACATGAAGCTTAAGGGAACGCAGTGACCCATATCACATCTCTTAGCCCGTCTTGACATTTATTTTAACTGCACCTCCTGCAATTTTTTCGTGACAAAATTAACAAGGAAAGGAGGCTACAGAAAACTGCACTGTTATTACTGACAGTTCTCTAAAGGGTCAGATCTGTATGTCATAGATCATCTTCGCGAGTAATGGCAGAAGCTTCTGTGCAAAATGAACATTTAATGGGTAAATTTATCATGCTTTCCCACACACAACTTGCCTGCGATGACTAACTGCTAATAGTTGTCCTTGGGCTCAGTATAAAAATCCTCTGATTCTCATCAGATTTGGGGAAACTGCTTTCTCTGGCAGGTTTTTTTTCTCTTTGGAGTTCGAGGGTGACACACCATCTCCTCCCTCTACCAATAGCATCCTCTAACTGAATACCTGTTAATATAGGATTCCAATTCAGTAGCAATGAGATTAACTTTTAACTGAACTTCAATCTGACCTAGTAACTCATTTAGTTGTATTAAACTGTCACAACAAAACACATTGCTTCCAAGCATGCTGTGTTCAATGCCAAAAAGAACGAGGGGAGCAAGCACATTGGAACATGACCAAAATTCAGATTTGTAGTCAGAGTACATGTACAACCCTGCGATTCTTTTTCCTGTAGGCGAGGCAGAATTATCACTTAATGATGGCGCAAAAAACTGAACTCGAGAAGACAAGTATACATATAAACAAATAGAGAAAGGTAAACAAACTGACTGTACAAAACAGTGAAAAAAAATCAATGAAGTCAAAATGTAAGAGTCTTTAAATGAGTCTCTGAGTTTGCTGTTGAGGAGTCTAATGGTGGAGGGGGAGCAACTGTTCCTGAACCTGGTGCTGCGAGTCTTGTGGCACTGACACCTCTTTCCTGATTTGCAGCAGTGAGAACAGAGCATAGATTTCTCTCTAGACAATTCAACACCCTGAATTAGAAATATTCCTCATGATTGCTGGATCAATATATCGATAGGGTCGTTGATTAATAAAGTTAGCACTTCAGCCCAATTCAATCATGTCAGCTAAGTTGTATACCTGAGCCAGTCCCATTTGCCTGCATTTGTTCCTCTCAACTTTTCCTATCCATTTGCACATCCAAATGGCTTTTATATGTTGCGTTGTTCCTGGCTCTACCAATTCTTCTGGCAGCTTGTTCAATCTTCCAACATGGTCTGTGTTAAAGAAGTGCTTCTCAGGTCCCTTTTAAATCTTTCCACTTTCACCATAAATCTATTCCCTCCAGCTTTAGACTCCAGCCCACTGGTAAAAAAAATAACTATTTGTCTTACTTGAGCCCCTCATGATTTAAAAAATCTCTGCAAGGTTTCCTCTGAGTCTTCTATACAACAGGGAGAGAAGTCCCAGCCAATTCAGCGTTTCATCCTACCTCAACCCTACCAGTTCAAGAAAAAGTCTCATGAATCTTTTTTAGAGATACAACAGGGTAAACAGGCCAATCGGCTCTAGAATCCATGCCACCCAATACATCCATGTGACCAATTGATGGACTAACCACATGAGCCTTTGGAAGGTGGAAGGAAACTGGAGCATCTGGAGGAAACTCACGAAGACACGAGAAGGACCTACAAAGTCCTTACAAACAGCACCAGCCCATATCCAGCTTAACATCTTTCCCACAGCTGGGTGACAAAAACTGTGTGCAATAATCCAAATGTGGTTTCACCAACATGAGCCCATAAGACACAGGAGTAGAAATAGGTAATTCAGCCCATCAAGTCTGCACCATCATTTAATCATGAGCTGATCCATTTTCCATTCAGTTCCATTGCCTGGTCTTCTCCCTACAACTTTTGATGCCCTGGCTAAACAAGATCCTATCAATCTCTGCCTTAAATACATCCAATGACCTGGTCTCCATCACCATCTGTGGCAAAAAATTCCACAGATTTACCACCCTCTGGATGAAAAACTTCCTCTGCATCTCTGTTCTAAGTGGACACCCTTCAATCCTGAAGGTGTGCCCTCTTCTCCTAGACTCTCCCAGTTGGGAAACAACCTTTCGGCATCTGCACTATTCAAGTTGTTCAACATTTGAAATGTTTCATTGAGATTCCTCCTTATTTTCCTAAATTCCAACAGATGCAGGCCGAGAGTTGTCAAACGCTTCTCATGTAATAACCCTTTCAATTCCCGGAATAATTCTAGTGAACCTCCTTTGAACCCTCTCCCACATCAGCACATCCTTTCTTTTTTTTTTAAATTTTTTTATTTTTCTCACTATGAACCATACTGACCAAAATACACACAAACCTTTCCCTCTTGAATATACACAGTGTCATTTTCTCCCCTTTTTCCCACCCTCCCTTCCCTCCCTCCTTCACCCCCCCTCCCCACCCACTCAACGTTCAACCTATATGATACATTAAACTCATTAAACAATGTCATCGCACAGTGAAAATAAACAAGAAATTTGTGTCATCTACTTTTACACAGTGGGTCAGTTCATTTCGTCTTCTTCTCCTTCTGTCGTTTTAGGGGGTGGAGGTCCACGGTAGGACTTCTCTGTTGTGTTCCATGTACGGTTCTCAAATTTGTTCGAGTACTGTGATGTTATTTCTTAAATTATATGTTATTTTTTCCAATGGAATACGTTTATTCATTTCTATGTACCATTGCTGTGGAATACATTTATTCATTACTGTATTCTCAGGCTATCTTCTAATTTCCAGGTTTACAGCTAAGGCTATCATAATAAATATTTTTTTGTGCTCCATCCAAATCGAGTCCAAGTTCTTTACTTCTTATATTACACAGTGTCAGACAAGGAGAGCCTTAATTGCCTCATACCTGTCAGCGGCTGGAGGCTGATGTAAGAAGTCGATGATTCGTCCAGCAGTCTCCTGGTTGAGTGAACTGACCATGTAGTAATATCTTGTGGTGATCTGCGTGACCTGAAACTGGGCCTCAGCCTGTTCAAACCAGATTAGAGGTCCTAAAGGTCGCCAGCTTCAGCAAGACTCCATTCTGTGTACTTGATTCATTCATCATGGGCTCCAAAATGCCGTTTTGGGCTGTTTGGGGTCTCCACTGCGGTTGGTGTGCTTTGCAGTAAACAACAGACAACCAATACGCGGAAGCTGTGAGTGAATTGAACCAACCAAATGACTTTACTGGAACTCGCTGAGAGCTTATCAGAATGACTCCCATGATTCTTTGCTCCCCCCCCCCACCACCACTGCTGGGACCATTGTGATGTCAGCCCAGTGTGAGCTTGCACCTCTGCGAGCCGGTTTGCTTGCGGAACAGTGCAACCCACTACCTTGGGATGATTTCCTCAGTTACTGGAGAGTGCTCTTCATTTTCATAAGTTGCAGGAAGAAATTATTTCCCAGCATGGCTGTCCTGATTTTAATGCTCCTACTTGATGTTAGTGGATCATAAATACTGTGTCCCAGATGGAAAGGGTCTTCTATAATTCTTTGAGCCCTATTTATTCAACTCTCCTGGTAAATGTTGACCGTAGAGGAAAGGGAGACCCCAGTGACCTTCTTGGCCATTTTGATGATCCTCTGTATTGACCTCTTGAGGGGATACACCTGCAGCTGTCTGTATTCCTGCGTGCCTACTGCAGAGGGCGACCCACTGTACCTGCAGGGAGGTAACCTGGGAGGCTGGCTTCTCCTACTCTCTGCCAATCACCTGCCCCATATGAAGGATCCCATCGGCCCTTGAGTAGGAGTAGAGCACATGGAGCCAGAAGGGATACTGAACCTTGTATGCTATTTTTAAGCTAATGAAAGCCTGCAGTACAGCCTTTGTAGTTTGAGCTTGTTTGTTCACACTGCAGCGCATCACACGTCCGGTCTGCTACTTGCAACTACCAGACTACACAATGTTGCAGCCAGACAGGACTCTCTCAATTGTTCTCCTGTAAAATACTGTCAAGATAGGGACTGGTAGCCTTGACACCTCCATCCTTCTTAGGAAGTGTAGGCACTGCAGGCCTTCCTGATTTCTGTTTGGTTAGCTATTGCGGTAACATTAAATTTCATTTCTGAAATTCAGGCCCACTAATGTGACTGAGAACAAAGGAAAAAGGGTGGTGAAGTAGTGGAATCATTTTCAGAATCCTGGATGATTGACACAGGGTCATGAATTTAAATCTCATGATAAACGCTGGGAAACTGAAGACAAGTTATTACGTAGATCTAGAATGAAAAGTTTGTCACCAAGAAATTACTGGATGCTTGCATCTTGTTCTGTATATTATGAGCTCCCGTTTTAGTAAAATAGGATTATCACTGAAAAGGACAGCATAGACAGGAATGGTCACAGTTAACATTTAACATTTCACACAAGTGCAATTCACATTCCAGTGATAATTGGATACATTGTAAAACTGAGGGAAGGTTTGTCACAGTCTGTTCTAGAATTCGATACATTTGCAAAGACGTTGTGATGTTGCAGGGGGGAACCATTCTGGCTGATGAAGAAAAAACAGCATTTTGAAGCAGCTCTTGTGACCAGCCATTTTTGTGGAATTTGTAGGAGTTTAGAAACAGTTATTATTTTAATTGAAGGAGTTTAGAAATGGTTATTATTTTAATTGCAGGAGTTTAGAAACAGTTTTTATTTTAATGTTAGGAGTTCTGAAACAGTTATAGAAGGTAGAAAGAAAAAGCAAGAAAAAAGCTAAAATGTTCTTTGTGTAAAATGGCGCATGAAAAACAGCAGAACAGAGTAAACAAGATAACAGAGGAATTTAAGAAATATGCACTTATACACACAAAGAGCTTGTTTAATAGGGGTTGGGGAAAGGAGGTGTGAGCACGGGATAAGAGAAAGTTGGAGTCAATCAAGAGTCAGACGAATAGGGAAAAGTGCCAAACCAATCCAAGAAGGACAAACGTAAGACAAATGTAAGGGGAGGTGAAGTAAAAATTGTATAAAAACAAAGAAGCTTCCCACTCTCGGGGTACTTTCCCGAGGTAAGGGGAGAGTACCCAACCTTGCAATGTTGTAAATATAAATAAATGTTCTTTGTTCTCAACTTTTGTCTCGAGCATATTTTGTGAACGCGAAGGCACTTCTCACAGAATTCAGAGCAAAGCATGCTCTGTGAATGACTGGGCCTTTTCGGTGGATTAACCTGTGCCCGGAGGGTCTTTTTTTGGGAAGCAAAGTCCTTCATTTTGATTGTGACTCACAGTGGAGGTCCTTTGGAGAGACAGCTTCATTTTAAGTGTGACTAGTAATGAAGTTACTCGAAGAGACCGGTGCCAGAGTTTTGGAAGCTTCGTGGAGGCCACCCGGAGTGTTGTGACCACAGCTCGTGTGGATGAACATTTCTTCAAAGGCAACGCAAGAGGAACTTGTGAGACACAACTCCAGTCTTCTCTTCAGCTCAACATTAATTCCATAGACTAGCCACTTACACTTATTCCAGGTAAACCTTCTCTCAACTGTCTTCAACAGATTTACATTGATCATAAAACAAAGAGACTAATATTGTGCATGGTACTCCAGAAGGAGTTTGACCAATGCCCAAATCACTGAATCCTAATCTCCCTACTTTTGAATTCAATTGCCTTCAAAATGAACCATTACCTTTACCTAATTACTTGAAGCGCTTGTAACTATTTAGAACATATAATGAGCCGTCGAACATAGAAACACAGAAACAACCCCCTTCTGCCTAGTCCCACTGACCTGCACCCAGTTAATAGCCCTCCATACTCCTTCTATCCATATGCCTGTCCAAATTCAGCAGGCAGCATGTTCCATTCTCCCACCACTCTGTGTGAAGAAGTTCCCTCTCATGTTTCCCCTAAACTTTTCCCCTTTCACCCTTAACCCATGTCCTCTGCTTTGTATCTCACCTCACCTCAAATCTCCTCTTATCTATTTACATTTCTTTATTTGTTTACATGTATATGGTATTTGTGGCACCTTTTAAGGCAGAGCTACAAAGGAAAACATGGGCTCACCTTGTAATCAGCAGAGAACCGCTTTAATCTCTTTTTTAGTCCACTTTTAAGTCACTTCCGGTTCGGCCGTTCCAAAACCAGGTGATGTCACCACACTCCCAGTGCTTTTCTCAGCCCATGGGGCTTTGTCCTCGAGGTGGAGGTGGTCCAGCGTCATCTCAGCGCGGGCCTCTGGGACTCGTGGTCAGCTGGCATTACAGGGATGATTCGAAAGTGAGGCCCCGCACACCCCCCCTCCACCCCCGGCTGCCGATACAGTGTGTACAATTTTTGTTTGCTCTACCAATAAGTGGTAATTTTGCCTCGCCTGCAGAAATAAAAGAATCTCAGGATTGTATGTGATGTCATTTATATACTCTGACAACAAATCTGAATCTTCTACTGCATATCTCAGAGCTCTACCATTTGCCGTGCATGTCCTTTCTTTGTTTGTCCTTCCAAAATGGAGTGCCTGTTGTGTTCAAGAATAGGTTCGATCGGTTCAAGGAGAATCAAGGTTGGACATGTGCTATCAACAAACAGTGGTCTTTATTTATGTACAGGGAATTCACAAAAGGGTACACGCTCATACAGACGAACCCAGAATAATACAAATCGGGTGCAAATAAATCTCTGCTAAACGTTCTCAACTCCCAATTGGAAATGCAAGGGTTAAACACACAGTACCTATCCATCCACAGGCACAATACATCAATGAACAGTAAGTCAATTGCAACTAACATATCAAATGAACCTGGTTTCCAGGATAGGCCCATCGCAGTCAACCCTCACAGGTGAGGCTGTTGAGCGATTAATCTGACCTGCTCAGACTAATCGCTCAACAGCCTCACCTGTGGGCAGATCTAACTGTTGATTGACACCTAGAGGACCAATCACATGGCAGCTGTAAGAACCAATTATATAGCAGTCTCACAGGCAGGCAGATCTAATCCTAGATTGGCAGGTGAGGTCACTTCCAATCTCAGGCTTACTGAAGAGGTCACATGACACTTCACAATCCAGCCTACACCACTTCATACTTATTGCCATTAAATTCCATCTGCCGTTTCTCAATCCACATTTCCAGCTTGTCCAAATCCCTCTGCAATCTTTGAAAGGCTTCCTTGCTGTCAAGAACAATCTTTGTGTCATCGGCAAACTTGCTGATCCAATTTACCACTTACTCTCTCTCTCTCTTTCTCTCTCTCTCTCTCTCTCTCTCTCTCTCTCTCTCTCTCTTTCTCTTGTCAATCACCTGCCTGATGTTCCAACTCCATCACTCATCCATCCCATCTATCCATCATCCTCCACCAATCCCCAACTGGTCTCTGTATCATCCCTCTTACCCTCCCCTCCACAGACTATTTCCCCCTTTCTAAACAACATGGGGTATGAAATTAGTATGCATGCAATATTGCTTAATTTGATCATGTAAAATGGTGATATTTTTCCAATGCTTTGTAAATGGTTTATTGTACATAACGTACTCTTATAAATATAAAAATGAGTTGCGTTGGCTTTTTTAAATGTCTTTTTATTTTGGTTTTGAAATGTTTTCAACCAAGAAAAGTTTCAACGACTATCAAGGGCTATGGGCTGTGTGGGATAGAAGACCATAAAACCAAAAGACATTGCTACAGATCTAGAGGACCCCCCAAACCCAGCAGCGATAGAAATTCACCAGGACAAATGGTTACTTAAACACAAGTTACTTTTAATTTTCTTTAAACATAAAAACAGCATCAAACTCTAACTTATTACTATTAAATTAACCCCCTTCTAATTCTAAGTGCACATGTATGTAGTGTTCAGAAAAGTTATTTGATTCATAGTCCAATCTCATTTCTCCAAGTTCACCGGTATCAGGCAATTCTTGTACTGTGCACATCATTTAAACATTTATGGATTTTTACCAGGTTCTAGTGAAAAGGTAAATGTTTACTGCTCAGGAAGGTCCTAGTTGGTTTCAGAGAGAGATTTGTTGCACTGGTGCTTGAATGTCCAGCTCTTGCATTTTAAATGAGATCTCTTTTGTGAAGTGTTAATCTCTGTTTGTGAAGTGACCTACTCTCTAAACCCCCCACAATCTATCTTTAAAAAAAAACCATATAATATAAAATATAATATAACCCGTCATAACATAAAAGCAGAAATAGGCTATACAGCTCATCGAAGGGTTGGATTGATCAAGGAATAAGTTTATACAGGTTGGCTCAACATTGTGGGCTGAAAGGCCTGTACTTTGATACACTGATCTAAATCTCTGAAGTGAGACATCACCAAAGTTAGATGAGGGAAGAAGCATCCCTTATCTTTGGCATTCATCTTCAGAAAGACACCTCCTCCTACACTGATGGAGTTTGGTTTCTCCACAGTAACAGGCCTGCTACATTGGAGCTGTATGACACTTTCTGGGCTGAGAGCTGAATTTTCAAGGCTTTACCCCAGAGGCAGAGGCTTTCACACAGATGGAACACAGTGGCATCCAAACAGATGGGACTGCGTGGAAAGCACCACCAGTGACAGGGGGAACGGCAACGTGTCGATGAACTCCCCCAAATGTTTCATTGAGAAGTCTCACATTCATCCAGAAGAGATGTTTTATTCATCAAGGCTCATATGATTTGAACAAACTGACTCATCGCACAAGTTGGATCAAACCATGTAATGCAGCCAAATTATTTTCCAGGTAAAATACTCCATCTAATTCAAATACTGGGCATTGGCTTTAGCTGCTGTGTTGCTTTTCCCTACTGTCAATGTTGGCTTCCGTTCAAAGCACAGTTGTAGTCTTCTGCTGGTTCCCCATGGCTTAGCTCTATGACAGACAGCTTTCCCTATCCACAGCTGGTGGTGGCCCTCGCTGTCATTTACGCTTTAACAGCTCCTGTGAGGCATGCTACTGAATACCCATGCATTGCAATGCTTGGCTCAGGTTTCAAGTTTTAGATTAATACATCAACTTTGGCAGTACCACTCAACTGGAGATATGCTTTTTGTTATCCTTGGTATATGTAGATCAGGCACGACAGCTGCAACCTCCCAGCAAGCACTTTGCATTCAACCCTTTGTCCTCCGCTCTGTTTCTTGTGGTAATGAGATATTTGTTAGAATTCATTTCAGCATGGCGGTGTAAGTATTCTGTAATTTGTAGATCATTTATATTTTCTCATTACCCTCGCAAACCCACTGGAACTCCAGCCAAGGCAACAGCCAAGGTTGTGCCCTTTGCAAATTCATTCACGGCTGGTTTAACAAAGACTAAAGGGCCTGCTACAAAATTTGCTGACTTTGTAAAAGAGTTGGGTGACAACATTGTTGGGGGAGTGGGCAAAATGAACAGGACAGATACGAATGTCAAGGTGATTGACTATTGAAGTCAAACACTTGCGTTGCCATAGATGCATCTCTATACTGGGAAAACTGTGGTTGGTGGTGGGAAAAGATAATATTGGCCTGTAATAAGTTTCTTCTGCCTTGAGGTTTCATTAACAGTCAAGTTTCTTTCAAAAGCCTCTAAATTATAGACCAAACCATTGAAGCTATTTCATTGGAAGTTGACTGATAATTCATCCTTGCATCATTTTATTGCTTCCTCTAAGTATAAATCGAAACTTCTGGAAACAACCAGCAACTGAATCCGACTCTTTCTGCTCTGAATTGTAAACTCTGTTTCTCTTGCCTCCGTGCGACTGGCCCAGAGGACCACAAGGGAGGTCAGGGAGCAAATGGCGGAGGCACCGTCAGTGATTTTTCAATGATCACTGGAGGAGGGGGTGGTGCCGCGGGATTGGAGGGTTGCTAATGTCGTTCTGTGGATTAAAAAAGGCACGAGGTGTCGGCCAAGTAATAGAGATGATGTGTATAAATATCTGGATAGGCAGGGATTGATCAGGAGTACCCAGCATGGGATTGTGAAGGGGAAGTCATGTTTGGCGAACCTTGTTGAGTTTTTCAAAGAAGTGACAAGAAAGGTGGATGAAGGTAGGGTAGTTGATGTAGTCTATATGGATTTTATCACAGCTTTTGATAAGGTTCCACATGAAATGTTCAGTCACTAGGGATTAATAGAGAAATAGTAAGAGGGGTTCAGAGGTGGCTGGAGGAGAGACAACAGAGGGTCATGGTGGACAACTGTCTGTCAGGATGGAAGCCTGTGATGAGCGGTGTGCCTCGAGGATCGGTGCTAGGTCCCCTGTTGTTCATAATTTATATTAATGATTTGGATGATGGGGTGGTTAACTGGGTAAGGAAATATGCAGACAATATGAAAATAGGGGGAGTAGTGGATAGCGAGGAAGGTTTGTCTGGAAAATTGGACTGAAAGATGGCAGATGGAATTTAATGTAGAGAAGTGTGAGGTGCTTCATTTCGGAAAAAAATAATCAAAATAGGATATATGTAGTGAAGGGGAGGACATTGGGGAATGTACAAGAACAAAGAGATCTTGGAGTTATGGTGCAGTGTTCCTTGAAGGTGGATTCCCATGTTGACAGGGTGGTTAAGAAGGCATTTGGTATGTTAGCCTTCATAAATCATAGGAGCTGAGAAGTGATGCTGCAATTATTTAAGGCGTTGGTGAGGCCAGGTTTGGAGTATTGTGTTCAGTTCTGGTCTCTAAATTATAGGAAGGATATAGATAAGGTGGGGAGGGTGCAGAGAAGATTTACAAGGATGTTGCCTGGCTTAAAATACCTAGAGTACAGATAAAGATTGAAGAGGTTAGGACTTTATTCATTGAAATTTAGATAGCTGAGAGGGGATTCGATAGAGGTGTTTAAAATTATGAAGGGAATAGATAGACTAGATGCAAGTAGACTCTTCCCCTTGAGAGCAGGGGAGGTTGAAACAAGAGGATACAAGCTGAAGATGAGGGGCAAAATTTTAGGAGAAACTTTAGAGGATTCTTCTTCACTCAGAGTCTGAATGTCTGAATGGAATAATCTTCCAGAGGAAATAGTTGAGGCAGAGTCAATTCTTTCATTCAAGAGGAGGCTGGATATATACATGGATAGGAGGGTGTGGGAGGGTTATGGGCTGAGAAGAGGTGGGGAGATCTAGTGGAGTTGTTTGAGTGAACCGGCGTGGACTTGAAGGGCCGAGATGGCCTGTTTCCATGCCATAAACTGTTATATGGTTAAAACCCAGCAGGAATAGAAATTCACCAAGACAAGACAAATGGTTACTTAAAGAAAAGTTTATTTTAATTTTCTTTAAACATAAAAATAGGGTCAGACTTTAACTTATTACTATTAACAACTTAATCTAACTTAACCGCACATGTAAGTAGTGTGTGTAGAAGTTCAGAAAAGTTTTTTGATTCGCAGTCCAATCTCACTTCTCTCTCCTCCAAGTTCACTGGTTGCAGGCAATTTTTATACTGTGCACAGAATTTAACATTTATGAATCTTCACCAGGTGTTTGAAAGGTAAATATTACTGCTCAGGAAGATTCTCGTTGGTTTTCAGAGAGAGATTTGTTGCTCATTGGACACACACAACTGATCACTTTCGATCAGCCACTTCAGTGACCTGCTGAAGAAACTTGCCCCATCAGGGTTTTCCAGATGATAACCTCTTTCTTTCAGGTCACCACTGAGTTCCTTTTCTGTTTCCCTTATCTCAGGTGAAACATTATACAGCCAACCTGTACTGACAATAACCACACCAGCAGTGCGAGTATAAGACAGCTTTAATAAACTAATATGTACACTAAGAGGTCTTGTCTCTCTGCAAGATGAACTTTGAAGGCTAGACTGTAGCCCTGGACTGCTTTATATACAAGGTTACCAGGATGACCCTTGGTGACCTAGTGGTGTAATTACATATCACCACACAGCCATCTCCTCTTGTATGGACCACAAGGGCTTTGAACAGGCTGACTTCAGATCTCACATCTTCAAAGTAGGTTTTCAAAACCAGCTTCCAAAAGCCACTGCAGAAAACCAGCAGTCTCTCTCTCTCTCTCTCTCTCTCTCTCTCTCTCTCTCTCTCTCTCTGTCACACTCAGAGAAAAAACCTGTTTGATTCTCTCTGCTTGTAAAACCTCATGACCTTCTTAAAAGGGCAAATTGCATTCAGACAGACTGTGACACCGGACCCAATCTTCTGAGATATGTCCAATTAACACCTACTTGTGAAGTCCGTTAGCAAAGCAGTTTCCATTGCCTTTACAAAGGCACTGGGAGCCAAGCTCTGGCATTTTAAATTAGATCTGTGTTGTGAAGTGTTGGTGTTTGTTTGTGGCCTACACTAAAAAAAACCCACAATTTATCTTCCAAAACATATAATATAAAATATAACATAATCTATCATATTAGATGCTGCCTGATTTCCTAAATCTAACTGACCATTGATGGCTCCACTGTTGAGGTCGTCAAGAGTATCAAGTTCATTGGAGTGCTCCCTTAATACCAGCTCCATAGCCAAGAAAGTCCAGCAGCTCTTCTACTCCTACAAAGGCAGAGGAAAGTTCATCTCCCACCCTCCATCCTCACTACATTCTACAGAGGATGTATCGAGAGCATCCTGTGCCACTGCATCACCGCCTGGTTTGGAAGCTGCACCACATCGAGTTGCAAGACCCCCAGAAGTCAGTGGAAAAGATCACTGGGGCACTCTTCCCACCGTGAAGGACATTTACAACACTCGATGCAGGTGGGAGGCAATAAACATTGTGAAGGACTCCACATATCCCTCATGTAAAATGTTCTCCCTTCTGCCATCTGGTAGAAGGTACCATAGCACTTAGGCCCTAACGCCCGGATTGAACGACAGTTGTTTTTTTCCCCCCAAGTCATCAGACTCCTGAATTCCCAGAACAGATGAGGTTAAAGTACCATGGACTTTTATTGTATACATATTAATATTTTAACATTTTGATGTGTTTAACTTCTAACCTATATTTACGTAAATATGCTCCATGGTTCTCTCTGTCTTTACCGTGTGAGCAGGGTATGAACGATAAGTAAAGGTGACTTGACTTGATCGTATTTCAGTTTTCCAGCAGCTGCGGTGTTTTGCTTTTAATTTAACTTCCTAACTTGGTCACCTAACTAATGGCAATAGGATTTCACGGAATCAATAAAACAAGTAATTAAAGGAAATTGAATTCAGCAATTCAACTATTTTGAGTTCAATTTTTCATCCAATCATGGACCACTTGTTGAAACACCACAGTTTTCATGCTATACAATGAGATTGGAGGGTGAAATGATGAGAATGACCCAGTTTATTATCCGAAAGCAAAGCTCCTGTTGAAGGAAGGAAGTCATGAACTGAACAGACAAGAGACTGTACTACAGGGACAAAAAAAAATTGATGAGCTCAATGGGTTGAACTAGATCAATGGGGAATTTTTTTTTCTCCCACTGATACTGCTCGATACACTGAGTTAAACCAGCAGATTGTTTTTCGTTCCAAGCATTGAACTTATATTTTTACAATTCTTTTGATATCAACATGATCCAAAACTTAGTTTTCAATCATTATCGGGGTTGCTGTAAGAGCTGCTGTTATGGCTGTGGGTGCCTGCGATGACCTGGGCTCCATGAACCTCTTCCTGTGTGACACTTGCATGTGGCCTGGCACCGCTTACCAAGCCTTAGCATGCTGACACATGGGCAGTTAGGTCATCAGTGGTGGCTTCAGCCAGGGCTGGCATGTCCGCCAGTGCACATGCGCCATGACCTTGGTCGATGCATGCGTGCTTGAATCAGGCCCAGCAGTGAGCGGCTGCGAAGTGGAGCGTGGTGTGCATACACGCTGGGCTCAGCCCAGCACACACAGTGGTTGGAGCACACACACGGAGTTCGGCAGTGTTTGAAAGGAGGTTCTTCAGCCACTGTTGGCAGTTGAAACCTGAAGGAGGGTGAGTTAGGGTCTATAATTTCTATTGACCATTTTCAGTGTCGTATAACTGTCAGTTGAATATCTTTTAGGCATCGTTAAATATGTTGTTGTTAAGAATAAAGGATTTAAAATAAAACTAAATTTGTGTTAAAAATGATTGGAAATGTGTCACGGATAAACACTTAATTTGGCTTCCAAGCAACCTCAAGGAAGTCACCACCATAAACCAATAGAAATTAATGTATTAAGTCAATAGAACTTTATTGTTAAGAATAAAAGATATAAAATAATACGGTGGCCATCTTGGAAATACCCCGAGTTGGAGGCAGTTTGTAATCCTCATCCATCCTCTATGAGTATTGGCCAGAGAGTGATTTAAAGTCTCTAATCTAATAGTAAGTGTCTTGTAATCACATCAATGAAGCCACTTTTTGAAAATCAGTGATATTATTGACCGATGCTGCAGTGGAAACTCATTTGTTAAAAGCAGTATTCCACAGCCATTAGAAACAATAGACTTAAGTCTGTGAACTCATTCTGTGTGTTTGTGGAAAGTTTAAACACAGTTTGGATTTTGCTGCCACCAGCCCATTGGTAACTGTCAACTTGGCTCGTGTTGTGTATCTTCGAAGGATGGTGGAACAAAATGAGCAAAAATGGCTGAAGCAGCTGGTAACTTTGCTTTAAGGAGCAAGGTATTAAAGACATGAAGGTTGTGGAGCCTAGAGAGGAACTGAGTCAGTCAAATCTAGGTACAGATGGATTAAAAGTGTTCTCATTGCAAGACTGAATCTGGCAATGGAAGAAGCCAAGGCTTTGGCTGATAGGAATAAAGACTGCAAAGCCATTGCAGAAGGCAATGGCTGAAAATGAAGACAGCAACATGGAACTGGCTGAAGATGTGTCACAATATGTCGGCAAAGACAATAAGAAGAAAAAAAATGTACAATTCAAATTTGAAATGGGGTCAACAACTGACATGTACCCCAGAAGTAAATCCAGAACACTGTGTGTCAAATGCTGGAAGCAGAAGAAGCAAAAAAGGTTCCAAGGTGGACTCTGGGGCTTCCTATGCTTCAGGTACTTCATCTCAACGTACAAGGGCTCAAGCTGAGTTGGCCACTCTTCAAGCACAATAAGATCAAGGAGAAATACACGGAAGAGGAGCAGCTAATGAAGCCATAAAGGAAGCAACAAATAGAATAGGAGGAGCAGCAATGGGAGCTAAGAAAAAAGGGAACAATGGGATCTGAAATCAAGGCTTGTTGTAATAAAAGTACTGACAAGTTCAAAAGGATCCGTTGTTTGAAGTGACCTATCTAGGAGGTCTGATGGTGGGAAGTCGTCACATGAAATGAAGGTATTTGATGCTAAGGCAGAACCTTTAGTATCACGGTCACAAGGCCTCCACACCCCCATCCGAGCATGGTGTTGCCCAGGGCTCAATCATTAATGATCACCACCTTAGACAGAAATATGAGTGGATTTCAGTCTATCCAGCCAGAATTCCATTCACTACTATCAGGTCTTAACAATCAGGGTGAACAAAGACACATGATATGGTCGGCTACAAAGCCACAATTTACAAAACAATATGTTGTCAATCATGGCAATACAAAATGAAGCTACCTGTTTATTAATGCAGCAACAAGGTCTCCATTCCTTACCCAAGAACGAGTTTCAAGTTTTTTTAATGGAAACCCACTTCAATAACAATCATTCATTAGATCACTTGAACGTATCGAAAATAAGAATAGCACCATAGATTGTCCTTATTACCTTGAACAGTATTCTGGAGAACAACCAAAGGAACTGGCGAGGAGTTGCCTAAATATGGACCAAGAAAGGGGTTTCGCTATGGCGAAGGCATTACTACAAGATCATTTTGGCAATGAGTATAAAATTGCCAGGGCCTATATAGTTAAGGTTCTTTCATGGCCATCAATAAAATTGGAGGATGTAAAGGCTTTAAAAATATACGCCCCCTTTTTAAGAGGATGCTGTAATGTCATGGAAGATATTGGCCACATGACTGAGCTTAATTTAGCCTCTAATATGTTAATCATCACCAGAAAAAAATTTTAAGTTGAAGGATTTGTGGAGAACAAGAGTTTGCAAACTTTAGACAAAATATGGAAAGGAAGCTACCTTTGAGGATATTATAGAGTTCTTTGAATGACATGTGCGGATTGAAACTGCACCAGTATTTGGGAATATCAAGGATACTCCAACTGTGAGCGAAGGCACAAAGATGTTCAAGCCACAGCTGAGTTCAAAATTGAGAAAGAGAACCTTTGCCACTAATGTGGCAGCTGTAAGTAAGGAAAAGGATGAAGTATCTGAAGAAAACCAAGAGTTTGCTTACCGAGGAAAACTGTCCCTTCTGTAAAGACGCGCATACTTTGGAAATGTGTGCACAGTTAGAAATGAAGTCATGCGATGAGAAAATTGCTTCTCTAAAGGAAAAAGAACTATGTTTCAGCTGTCTTTGTAGAGGACATTTCAGTAAAAACTATAAGAAGCAACTCGACTGTGATAAACGCAATCGGAAGCATCTTAGAATGCTACATATTCACCGAATGTACAAGGAATTGGAAAATGAGCAAGCAGAAAGAAAGGAAGTGGCAAGTCACAATGTTACAGCCTCGGTTCAGACAAGTGATCTCACTGGGGTCACTGGGGTCAGATTCTGATTGTTTCAAATGTGCCAATGGCTTTGGAACCCTTGGAAGTAATACAAGGTAGGGAAGATGGACCTTAGGCTGTCTTGGATGGACAGTTAATAGACCTTTAGAAGGAAATAATTATATTGCTCAAGAACAGTTAGAGACAATAGTCAACGGGATTTTGGTTGTGAAGGTTGATAAGTGATGGGAACAGCAAGAGACTGTAAATAAGAAATTCACTTCTGAAGAAAAGAAAAAAGATCGATATGAAAATAAATCAAAGGCATCTAAAATAAAGTTGAAGGAATTATTTTCATCAGGAATGGATGAAAATGAAATATTAGAAGATGTTGTAAATACTGCTAGTGATTATCCACGTGTAATTAAACTGGAGCAGGACTAAAACAAAAGACTCTGAACAAATTTGAAATTAATTTTTGTAGCTCAGAGATTACAGCAGAGAAAATTAATGAAAATCTCACCACATGCTGTAAAACTGGTGAATACAGAAAATTGCACTGATGGTATAAAGGAACATGTGACAGACAATTTGGTGCCAACTGCATTTAGAAAACAAAATATTGAAAAAGGATTTGGAAATATTAAATAATCACTAAAACAATTGTGGTGATATGATTGTATGCATAGGCTGGCCCGCCCTCCTGCATTAGTCCTGCCCATGTGACCCCGGGCCATAAAGGTTGAGTCCCCACCCTATCCGGTTCATTTTCCTAGCCTGGACCCAGGCCAGCAGTCTCTAGCTCAATAAAGCCTATCATTCCCCTCAATCTTCTGTCTGCATCATTATTGGGGCGACCGATAGCACCCAACAATTTATTGAGCTAGATTTTTGGAACTCTCTAGTTATGGAAAATTGCTGCGCCCCGAATGGCTGGAAGTAGACCCCCGAGTCCCAGGTGCACAGTGCTCTTCGAGGAGTGGGTGAACTGTTTTACTAATTTCCTTGACGCTGCTGCAGAGGTGGTTGATTCGGACAAAAAGAAGCTTAAGATCTTTCAGGCACAAGTTGGCTAGAAGGCCTATCTGACCATCCAAGGCAGCGTGACCTACACGGAGGCAATGGCTGAGCTGCAGGTATTGTATAAGCCGAAAGTGAACATGGTTTAGTTCCGTTACCTGCTGACATTCTGGAAACAACAGCCTGGTGAGTCCACTGAAGAGCTCATCTGGTCATTGGTCGCACTGGGAAAAGACTGTTTGGGGGATCCCACGGGCACGATATCGCTGACCCAGTGCGTGGAAGAGCTGATCAGTGATGCTTGCGTGTTGGGGTTGAGATCGGACTACATCCAGCAGAGACTCCTCGAGGAGGACCCGCTCTCGCTCAAAAAGGCTATTGACTTGATCAGAACTCTGGACTCAGCCCAGCACCACATGGTGTCGATCGTGGGCAGAAGCGGGCCTTCTGCGTATGTGCCATCATGAGGGCCATCGGCATGGAACTCAGCATTGGGTGTTAGCGACCCGACCATGGCTGCAATAACACCATCTGCATTGAGGAGATGCAACTTCTGCAGGCAAGCCAGGCTCGTGAGGCACCTCTGCCCCACGAAAGGAGCAACGTGCTCAGGCTGCGGAAAGAAGGGCCATTAACACAAGGTCTTCAGGACCAGGCCACAGTCCGCGAGCAGTGGGGTGTGTGTTCCTGAAGAGCCTCCAGCGCTAACCATGTGCGGGGTGAGGGGAGCACCATCTTACCAGCCACCACTCCCAACCTCAGCACCTCCGCCTACCGCTCCAGTGATGTCACTTCCGATCATCATGACTCCACTTCTGCCTTCTTCTTTATTCAATGCTGCATAGTCAACATGGAGGTCGCCATCTTGGACAGGTCTCCCCACCGATGACGATGAAGAAGCGCCAGTCTTAGCTTCAGTGACACTGAATCAAGCCAGTCCCCACCCAATCTCGAACTCAATGATGCAGATCAAGGTGAATGGGCATAAAATGAACTGTCTTTTCGATAGCAGCAGTACGGAAAGTTTTGTACACCACAATGTGGTCCAGAGACTCTCCCTCCCGGTCCAGCCCATGTCCAGGGATGGTTTCAATGGCAGCAAGGGACCAACAGACGAGCATCCAGAAATATTGTGTATCATCGCTGACGGTGGGGGGAGAGTGTTATAACGACTTTGTGTTGCGAATTATGCCCTGCCTCTGCGCACCGATCCTCCTAGGCCTTGACTTTCAGTGTCAGTTTAGGAGTGTGACAATGGTGTTTGGAGGCTCCCACTGACCTGCAGTATTCGGATGTCCATCCCCGACCAGAAGCCCAGCCCCCGGTACTGTCCTGTTACCCCAGCACTCAACCTTCGGCACCATCCAGCAGTCTTGGCACTCGGCCCCCGGGACTATCCTTTGGTCTCATCACCTTAAGGGTGCCCCCTCCATTGTTGTTCGCAAACCTCACCCCAGATTTCAAACCCATCGTCACCAAAAGTCTGCGCTATAGTTTGGAGGATGGGTAATTTATCCGGCCTGAGGTTCAGCGACTCCTGGAGGAGGGGATCATAGCCCTTAGCGCCAGTTCCTGGAGTGCGCAGGTCCTTGTGGTCAGAGGGGCAGGCAAGCTTCAGATGGTAATTGATTACAGTCAAACCATCAACTGCTTCATCAATTGAACATGTACCCGCTCCCCTGTATAGCTGACTTGGTCAATAAGGTCACCAGGTAAAGTGATCTTAAGTCAGCTTACCACCAACTTCCCCTCCATTCGAGCGATCGAATCTATACCGGATTCGAGGCCGACAGGAAACTCTTCCATTTCCTGTGGGTACCCTTAGGTGTTACTAATGGTGGTTCTGCCTTTCAGAGAGTAATGGACCGGATGGTGGAGGAACACTGACTGATAGCAACATTCCCTTACCTTGACAATGTCACCATCTGTGGCCATGACGCAAATCTCGCAAAGTTTTTGCGTATGGCTAAGGCACTCAACTTGATGTACAACAAGGACAAATGCGTGTTCAACATGGAGCACCTGGCCCTATTAGGATGTGTCGTGGCACATGGTGTCATTGCCCCCGACCCTGACCACATGGAGCTCCCTGTCCCAAACACCCTGAAGGCACAAAAAAGGTGCTTGAAGTTGTTCTCGTATTATGCACAATAGAGGTGCCCAACTACGCTAATTCGGTCAACCACCATTCCATATCAGCAGAGACCCTGGCTGCTTTCAATCAAATTCGAGCAGACATCGCTAAGGCCACGATGCATGCTGTGGATGAGTCCGTCCCCTTTCAGCTGGAAAGCAATGCCTCCAATTTTGTACTGGCCGCCACATTAAACCAGGCAGGCAGGCCGGTAGCATTTTTTTACCGCACCCTTCATGGTCTTGAACCTCGGCACTCCTCTGTCGAGAAGGAGGTGCAAGCGATCATTGAGATGGTGCGCCACTGGCGACACTACCTAGCCGGTAAGAGATTTAGGGCAGCGGCCTTCTTATTCAGTGCCAAACAATGGGGTAAAATCAAGAGTGACAAGATTCTGAGGTGGAGGATTGAGTTATCCACCTACAACTATAACATCTTGTTCCGGCCAGGTAAGCCCTGGACACTGTATCCTGAGGGATCAGCTACGGTCATCAAGGCCCTGAGCAGTATCTTCACTCTGTTCGGATACCTGGACTATATTCATAGTGACCGGGGGACCTCATTCATAAGTGAGGAGCTGCGTCAGTACTTTTTGACTAGAGGCATAGCCACCAGCAGGACCACCAGCTATAACCCCAGAGGTAATGGCCAGGTGGAAAGGGAGAATGGCACATAATGGCCCTTAGGTCCAAATATTTGCCAGTGTCCCGCTGCCAAGACGTCTTGCCTGAAGCTCTCCACGCCATCTGGTTGTTACTGTGGACAGCTACTAATTCCACCCCGCATGAACGCCTCTTTGCTTTCCCTAGGAGATCGGTGAATGGTTCTTCCATCCCTCCCTGGCTGACAACCCCAGGGCCGGTTCTCCTTCGGAAGTATGTCAGAGGCCATAAGACAGATCCACTGGTTGAAGCAGTACACCTCAAACATGCAAACCCTCAATATGCAGTTGTGACGTACCAGGACACCACGAACACACTGTGCCCATACAAGACCTGGCAAGGGCTGGAGACCCGGAGACTGTCTTGCTAGCTGCCTACCACGCCACGGACCCGATGGTGCTACATCTGAGCACAACCTTGGAGTCCGAGCTGCCTGTCTTGCCACTGGATGTCCAGGCTTCTACCCCTCATGCAGCTGCGGAGGACCCGCCAGCACTCCAGGAGTCCACCGCCAGCACCCTAACCCCCACAGTTCCTGTAGCGGATACTCCCCCGTCGGCCCTCTCTCCAGAGGGGTCCGGCAGACAGAGGAGGCCGCCTGTGCGGTTCAATCTCTAGCCAGTGGGGGCATCTGCTTCTCCCGCCGCTTTGGTTAATAACTGTTAAATACTGCTGTATTGTTGAATTGCTGCTGTTATCGCTCCCGGTTTTGTTGTTACCGGTGGGTTCTTTTTAAAAAAGAGTGGGTGAATGTGGTGATATGATTGTATGCACTGGATAGCCCGCCCTCCTGCCTTATCTCCTCCCTTAGTCCTGCCCATGTGATCCCGGGCCATAAAGGTCGAGTCACCTCTCCTTGCCAGCTCACTTTCCTAGCCTGGACCCGGGCCAGTGGTCTCTAGCTCAATAAAGCCTATTGTTCCCCTCAGTCTTCTGTCTGCGTCATTATTGGGGCGACCGATAGCGCCCAACAACAGGAGTGAATGGAAAGTTTTTAACTTTGGACTTGCAAATAAAACTGGACTTCAAAAGGATGAGTTTCAAAAGAGACTGAGGGAAAGGTCCAGAGAGAGGTTGACAAGAAGAAAGATTTAATAGTAGATAGAATTTGCAAACTCAGAAAACAGAAGAAAATAATAGTTGCTGAAGAAATTAATACAGTTATTAAGGAAAAGTGACTCAGCCTCATCAAAATGTAAAAGGTTGGAGGAAAGAGACCAAGTCATTGGTTCATAACACAAAACAGGTGATTGAAGGAAACAAACGTGAATGTATCTTGAAGGATCAGTTACTGACAATGCAGAAAGAAAGAGAAAAGTTAAGCAGGAAAAGTTTAAAGAGAACTTGTTTATTGAAATCGAGAGGAAGCAAATAACTTTTCAAAATTTGGTCCTAAGAGTTTGAAATTTTCCAATCAGAAGCAGAATGTTGAAGAAAGGAAGCAATCCAAATGTCCTGCGGAAGATGCGACTCATGCTAAATTTAAGCAGAAAGCTGTGTCTATTCTGACCGAGGAAGATCTGAGGTTTGCTGGTCGATGTTTTAGCTTGTGGAATCTACCAGATGGAGCACAAACTGGCTTTATTTTGCCGAATTTTGCATTGTGTACATTGTCCACTACACAGGGTGATAGTAAAGTTGAAGAAAAGACCCACGTAACATTTGAATTTTATGTAATTAATTGTTTATTTCATTGATTTGGTTTTATTTATGATAATAATTATTATGATTAGAGCCATAGTATCTCATTATACTAATTAGAGGCTGGTGTAAGAACCCCAAGCTCTTGACTTACCTGCTGTTTTGGCCACAGGCACCAATGGTGGCCTGGAGTCTATGCCTCTTCTCGTGCGATGCATGCTCACGGACTGGCACCATTTGCTGAGCCGTGGCATGGTCGGTGCATGTGCGGTTCGCTCGGCAGCAGCGGCTTCAGCCGGGGCCAGCATGTCCCCTAATGTGCATGCGCCATGACCTGGGTCGACGCATGCGCGCTTGGCTCAGGCTCAGCGGTGAACAGCAGCCACGTGGAGCGTGGTGCGCGTGCGCGCCGGGCCGAGCCCAGTGCACATGGTATTTGGAGCATGCGTCGCAGTCCAGCAGCGTTTAAAAGGAAGTTCTTCAGCCAGAGTTGGTAGTTGAAACCTGAAGGAGGGTGAGTTAGGGGTTTATAATTTCTGTTGACTTTACAGTATCATTTAATTATCATTTGAATATCTTCTAAGCTTTGTTAAATGTGTTGTTAAGAATAAAAGATTTAAAATACAACCGAATTTGTGTTAGAAATGATTGGAAATGCATCACGGACAAACACCTAATTTGGCCTCCAAGCAACTTCGAGGAAGTTGCTACAGTTGCAATGCAGGAAACATACAGTAGAAGTCCTAAAATCCTGACTGCTCGAGTTTAGAGCTGGTCTGGTTTTTCAGATTTTAAAGATTTTCGGGCAGTATTTTTAAAATTCAAATTTAATGAGGAATAAGAAAGAGATGAACAGGTAAAGTTTGATATTTATTTATTAGCAAATATAAACATCTTTCATTTATCAAAACAAGCACTTTTAAAGAAAAATAAAGTGATTTGCTGTGTATCTGTGGCGCTTGGACATGTGCACATGCACACAAAAGCCTGCTAAATTAAAAAAGTTTGAGAGGTTTTCAGAAGTCTGGATTCTTGGGTGGTCCAGATTTCTGGCATCTGGATATTTGGACATCTATTGTAGCAGGGGATTTCTTAGTTTCTTGCCAATATTTATTAAAACCTGAATAACTGAAGAAACTGTGGCGAAGTCCCTTGCTCTTTCTTTGAATAGTGTGATGGGATCTTCTGTGTCTTCTGGATAGACACTCAATGAGTTATAAGGTTTACATCAGGGAAACAGGCCCCTTGCCCTAACTTGTGCATACTGACCAAGCTAGTCATGTTTCCCTGATTTTGGCCAGAATCCCTCTAACCTTTCCTATCCATGTACCTATCTAGATGTCTTTTAAACATTGTATTGATACCTGCCTCCACTACTTCCTCTGGCAACACATTGCTTCATCCTTTGGACTCCATGTCCCAGTTTCCAAATGCATATACTCTGTGTCCTGGATTTGCTGGATTACCAACAAGCACATATCCATGTCCCGGTTTTCTGGGCCTACTAGCAAGTGCATATATTCAACATCCTGGCTTTCCTGGACAACCAACAAGCGCATGTACTGAGTGTCCCAGTTTTCTGGGAGTGATATTATACTCAACCAGCAGCTGGCTTGTACTGGTATTCGTACTGTTAAGTATGTCTGCAAAGGTTACGGTTAAAAACAGCTGCTTTGCCAGGTTCCACAACAAGAAAAAGAACTGGCAGTAAAGGTAAAAAGACTCAGAATTGTTATTTGAGTATCTAGGACTATGTAGGATATGAACAGGACAGTGAGTGGCCAGATATAATGTGGTTCTCAGTGACTGAACAGATCAACTAACTCTGGTTTACCCATGGATCCAGTCCGGAGTGCATATATTATGAAAGGTTATAAATGGCTGGAGGCCAAAGAGTTAAATTGACCATCCCCTGTGGAAATAAAGATGCCTATCAGGTTCTTTTTAAATCTTTCCACTCTGTAAGCTCTGTTGCATGAATAATTCTGACGAAGAGTCCATGGCCTGTACAACAGGCTTGGATTAGCTTAAATTTGTCTACACCAGTTTCAGAATACTCCTGTCTCCATGTGTCTGACTGTTCCCAAAGGGACCGGCTCGAGTCTTTATATGAGCTGGTGATTGACAGCCGGCAGGTGGGGCCAGCCTCCCAGGTACAGGGGTTGCCCCTGCAGTAGGCTGGTAGGAATGCGGCCAGTGTAGTGGTTGTATCACCATACATTCTCCCCTTAAATCGATGTCCTCTGAGATTCACTATCCTTGGGAAAATACTATATTTGCCTATACTCCTGATTATTTGATAGTCCTCTAGAAACATTCTCAATTTTCTGTATTCCAGGAAAACAACTCCAAAACTATCCAGCCTCTCCTTATAATTCATGCTGGCAGTCTCAGTATCATTCTTGTGTAACTACTGCACCCTTTCTAGATGAATGATATCTTTCTTGCTGCTGGATGACTAGAACTTCATGCAATACTCTAGGTGTTGTCTTATCAACATTTTGAAAGTTTTATCATGACGTCCCTGCTCCTGTACTCCCTCGCCGGACAAACGTACCTCCCTTCTCAATACCCTGTCTGCCTGTGTCACCACTTACATGGAATTATGTACCTGTATCATGGTTGGAGAGTCCCAGACAAAAGGGCTCAACTTCAGGATTGAAGGACAACCATCTAAAATAGAAATGCAGAGGAATTTCTTGAACCATAGTGTGGTGAACCTCTGGAATTTGCTACCAAAGGCGACCGTGGAGGCAAGGTCATTGGGTGTATTTAAAGCAGAGAATGATAGGTATCTGAAATGTCAGGGTACAAAACATTATGGGGAGAAGCCAAGGGAGTGGGGTTAATTGGGAGAATTGATCAGCTCATGATAGAATGGTGGAGCAAACTTGATGGGCTGAATGGCCTAATTCTGCTCCTATATCTTATGGCCTTAAGGTAAATGGAAGAATAATATCAAGACAGATGATGCAAAACCATATGAAACTACACTTAGAAACTGTAAGTCAAACAATTCATTGACTGCAAAATAACCATGATTTAGTTTGTTACAGTTCACCCCCAATGAGAATCCAGACATTAGATTCTGGGAAGCACACCCATCTTTACACTCATCTCGTTGTTTATCAGGTGTTCACTGATTGCTACAAGATTCAGGTAAGCAAATGATCAACAGAGACATGCAGACATTGCAGATTTTAAAAAGATTGTATTTTACAAATGCGACATCACGGGCACCAGTCTTCTCTCCATTGAGGATGTCTATAAAAGGTGGTGTCTTAAGAAAGCAGCCACTATCCTCAAGGACACCCACCACCCAGGCTATGCCCTCTTCACACTGCTAAAGACGAGCACTCAGCAACATACGGACAGCTTCTTCCCCACTGCCATCAGATTCCTGAATGAAAATGGATGGCTTGCCGACATTTTTCCATACCTCGACGAAGGGCTCAAGTCTGAAATGTTGGATATGCATCTATATCTTTGCTATATAAATAATACTGTTTGACCTGCTGATTTTCTCCAGCATTATGTTTTTACTGAACAACAGACACTGCCTTACTTTGGCATTTTCTTGCCCTATTTTTATTTAATTTGTAAGGTCGTTTAGATCAATGTTTGCACTGTGACGCTGCCACAAAACGATGGACATGTTCATGACAATAAATTCTGATTCTGATTTTGAAATTCAGCCCAAGAAATTTTAATTGGTTAGCTAGAACTGTGCTTGGCCATTGCTTATGGATGGATGAAGTGCATATCATCAATATGTTGTATCATGTATGGAAGGGCAAAGCTAATGCCTGTGCCACGAACACAAGACTCACCATCTGTCTTCAAACACTGATCCCACCACCTACCATGGCACAATTGTATAAGGTGGTGTGAGGTCAATGAAAAGTTATTGAAAGGCTTTTAGCCTTCAAAGCAAGTGCCTGTGTATTCCAAGTAATCATGGTACTGAACAAATCAATTCACTTTCTCTGTGTTTCCACTCCTCAGACTTAAAAGAGGATTGTCTGCTTCAATCATTTCTCTCGAACAACCTTGATTTGTTTTTCAATCCAAGTGGTTGAGTGAAATTGCTGTCCTCTTTTGATTGGAGTATCATGAACATTTCCTAATATCAGGAAAAACTTGGGGGGAGAAAAAAAAAGATTATGTTTCAAACCAACGGAGCACCTGCAATTGCTCCGCAGTTTTGATAAGAGGAACCAAAAGAAGCTGGCACACGCTGGACATTTTGAGTCAACGATTTTCATGAAGGACTCTGAAGTCTACCCTCACATTATGTGCCAAATTACATTTTATTTCAGGTCGATTTCACACACAAAATAATAACGTATATGTGATAATGGACCTCCCATTTTATAGGCAATTTTTTTTAAGTATAGAAGGCTTGTATTATTTATGTCCAGTCGTTCACCATTTTGACTTCCTGCTGTTCTGCAAAGCCAATCAACAGCACGGTTGCTGGTTGCTGGTTGCTAGTCATTCAAATGATGAGCAGCAAATGAGCTTAGATCCTTATTTTCTTCATCAAAATGCTTTGAAATTTTTTTTTATAATATTTCAGATTCTAGTTATAAAGTCACTTGAATGAAAACCTTTCAGTTCTCATTTTGAGGGTGATGTCGAATAAACTTGAGGAATCAGCCTGTTTCTCTAGTGCCATGTTTTTTGTCTGTCTGTATCAAGAAGTGAAAAATCCACATTGACTTGTCAATATCCTGTCAGCCCAAATATTTAGCTTGACTCCAGAATCTTTGTGGTGGTACATCACTGGCCTACTGCAGGGGGCAACCTCTGTACCTGCAGGAGGGGACAGAACAACACCTGGCCGGCTGTCAATCAGTCGCCCTGAATGGATCAAGCCCCACCCGGTCGGGGGTCAATCACCCTCCGGGATATAAGCCTGCACCGGCCTCCTGAGGCCTCACACTGAGTTGCTGTAGCCCTCTGTGGAAGTCTTTGTGGATTAAAGCCTGCTGTACAGTCTTTACCTTGTGTGTGTCTCATTCTGGCTAACAGCGCACCACAATCTTCACGATCAATGTTTCCCTGTCATTAATTACCATAGAAAAGTGATTATGAAGCACGGTTAACGTAGTAGTTAGCGCCTGTGTTCAAATCTGCCTTTGAAAGGAGTTTGTCTACTCCCCCCATGATCTGCATGTGTTTCTCTGGGTACTTGGGTTTCTTTCCCACCCTTCAAAGATCACCGGTAAGTTCATTGGGTGAGATTGGCAGAAAGAATGATGTGAGGCAGTAGCGACCTTCCACCGTTAAAATTAAAAATTAAATTCTTTTGTCCCTTTCTGCTTCTTTATACATTAATCCACTTCAGAAGAAAAAAATAAATTAAATGCGCGCAGAATGACTGGAAGTGCGGTAAAGCCCATTTTCCGGTATTCAAGCAACTGGCAGAAATATCTTAAAAAAATAAACAGGTTAAAAAATCTGGAAGTTAAATATTGCCATTAGTTCACCACTTATGCAATCTCAAGCAACTGGAAAATTCAATTATCTGGCACCCCCACAGGGGATTGGTAGATGCCAGATACCAGGGGTTTGACTGTTCTTTGGGCAACATCTGCAGAGAGAGAGAGAGAGAGAGAGAGAGAGAGAGAGAGAGAGAGTGAGTGAGAGAGAGAGAGAGAGAGAGAGAGAGAGAGAGAGTGAGAGAGAGAGAGAGAGAGTGAGAGAGAGAGAGAGAGAGAGAGAGAGAGAGAGAGAGAGAGAGAGAGAGAGAGAGAGACGGTGTTAGTTTCAATTCTGGCAGAACCTCATTGACCTGAAGCTCTTTTCCTTTCTGCATTGACATTGGCTGACCTGCTGAGTATTTGCAGCATTCCACGTGTGTTTTTTTTTCAGATTTCTCATGTCCCATTGATTCTTTTTCTGTTCATGCGAAACCAAATACGGTTGCTCAGCATAAAGTGAAGCTCAGGTTTGAATAAGCTTTAAATGCTCTTCTCCCAGCTGTTTGAAGCTAGATAGAAATCCAGTTTTAAAGTGAGAGAAAGGAATGCTGTGATTCTTCCTGTGATCCGTGCTACCTTCATATATGTCTTAAATCTGCCACGAGACTGTGGAATTAGCCAACATAGATTGCAAAATCAATCAGTAAGCATTAAAGCAAGGGATAAAATATGTTAAATATGTTAAGCTCTGATTGGAAATAAACTTTAAGAATAAAATGTTTCACAATTAGCCAAATGCAGAGAGTTAATCGTTTTTTCTTATCGTGGAATCATTTTATAGCCTATTTAAGATAAAGATTACAAATTCTTCAGAGGATCGTGGGCTCACAGCAGGCAATTGTTGGGATAAAAATACGTAAATTGTTCAGAAGTAGACTGGGAAGAAACAAGTGTCAGATGTATCAATACTGTGGATGAGTGAAGGCCTCCTCACTGCTTTGATGTGATGTCCTGGGTGTTATGATGAAAAGAATTCCTTTGCTAGCCTATTTAAACAATGAAAGGGAATGAGCAAACATGAGAGGTCGTTTAAACTTGCTTTGAACACAGTCTTCGAATACATTGGATGTATTTAGCTGATAACACAGCATGTGGTTTTAATAGATCAGAGTTTTATTTTCTAAAGAAGTTAAATGGAGATCCAGAGAGAAAAAAAATCTTAATTGACGGAATGGATGAAAAGCAAAGAGTCACAGCAAATACTTTGATGGGAGTCGGGCACTACAGGGGATCTGGATCTGATAAAGAGAGAGGGTAAAACTCTGCCAGGTTAGCATTAACCACAAAACAGAATACTTTCTGAATGAAGAAGAATTAGCAGAGAAAAAAAAGGCAAAAGTTTCTGCCACAAAAATAAAGTCAATCTTCCGGAGGTACTCACCACGTCAAGCTGTATCACTGGAAGAAAAAGCCTAGTTGACATTTTGGATTTGCAACACTTCACTCAGTCCTGATAAAGGGTTCTTACCTGAAAGGTCACTAATTTTTTTCCCACTTGACCCTCTGAGTTCCTACAGCAGATTGTTGTTTTTTGCTCCAGATTCCAGCATTTTCTGTCTCCTGTGCCTTTAAAAATTTTCAATGTTTAGATTTATTGTCAGACTACAGACACGACATTACCTGCAGCACCTGTACCACTGTGTGTTGCAGCCAGCCAAGATAGAGTTTCTGACAGGAAGCTTTGCCTGCTTCAGACTTCTCAGCAAGTGCAGCTGCTGTTGTGCCTTCCTGACAAGTGAGGAGATGGCGAGTGTCCACGGTAGGTCACTAGTAGGAACTTGGTGCTCTCCACTCACTCCACTGCAGAGTTGTGGATGTGTAGTGGTGGGGGGGGGGGGGGTGGGGTATCATTCCTGGTCCTCCTGAATTCCACAATAATCTCCTTTGTCTTGTCCACGTTGAGACTTAGGTCAATTGTCTTTCTTTTAATTTAGACGTACAGCACAGTAACCAGACCTTTTGGCCCACGAGACTGTGCCGCCCAATTACACTCAATTGATCTACAACCTCCAGTATGTTTTTGAATGGTGGAAGGAAACAGGAATCCCCAGGGAAAACCCACATAGACATAGGGAGAACATACAAACTCCTTACAGACAGCGAACCCCGGTCTCAATCGCTGGTGCTGAAACAGCGTGGCACTAACCGCTACGCTAACCGTATCGCCTGTGGTGATATCTGCAAACTGGAAGACACTGTCGAAACTGAAATATTCAGCAACAAATAATGTGCAGAGTCCTTAAATGAGTCTCTGATTGAGATTTTCGTTTAGGAGTCTGATGGTAAATGGCTGGCAACTGTTCCTGAACCTGGTGATAAAAAGTCTTCTGGTACCTTTACCTCTTCCTGATGGCAGCAGTGAGAATAGAGCATGTCCTGGGTGGAAGAAGTGCACTATAACAAAGAAGAGCCACAGCTACTGGTAAGCTTTGTTTGAAGGAAATGAAGCTCCTACCTTTCCGGGGGTTTATGGGTTAATTGGGTGTAATTGGACAACATAGGCTCGAGGGCCAAAAGGGCCAGTTACCTTGCTGAATGTATTTCTATGTCTGTATTTCAAAGAAAAGGGGATCTAATTTTGTTTATTTCTTGAAAAGTCAGCTTTGTCATCATCCAATCTTTTACGCCAAAATATTGTTGCTGTTGACATTGAGATTTCTCTGTTAGGAAAATCCAGAACAATAGAGCAGGACACTGGTTTTATATAGTCAGAATAATGTGAACTATTTTGTAACTGCCCTTCTCACTGTAGTTATACACCCTTCTCACTGTAGTAACTGAAGTGCACCACTGTGGGGCATATGTGAGTATGTGAACAGTTTCTTGAGATGATGAAAGGCATCAGTAAGTAAAGTCTCTTTTGTTATTTGAATGTTGCATCTCTAAGTTATTTAAGAAGCCTCCCAAGTAACACAGAGACATAACATGGTGGCAGCAGTATAAGAGAAGAAGAATAAAGCCAAACAATTGATTGTAAGCAACTGAAGTACAAAGGGGAAGAAGAGAAAAAAAGCATTACTGAAAAAAATGGCTGGAGCAAAGCAGTTCACCCAGTGATGGACGGGAAGGCTGAAGACATTGTTGAATTGTTTAAAACATTTCAACAGAAGTGCAATTTAGCATTCAAAAGCTATTTTAAAAATGCAACAGCCGAGGAGAAGGTCAGTCATATACTTCTTTGCACAGCGGAGCGAGGCTTTGACTTATTTAATCGGTGGGAGCTTGCAGAAATGGAGAAAAATGACCCAGAGCAGATATTTGCAAAGTTTGCTTCTCACTTTGAACCCAGGTCTAATCATAGAATTAAACACTATGAATTTCGAGGCTTAATGCAAGAGACTGATGAAACTGTTGATAACTTCCTCACTAGAATAAAAATTGTTGCTGCAAAATGCAGATTTAAGGGTATAGAGGAAAGATTAGTTGATCAACTAATATGGGGGAGTGCCCATCCAGAAGTGCAAAAGTCTCTTATAGGGAAGGATAGCTTGAAGCTGGCTGAATGCAGACCCACCCACAGCAAAGAAATGGAAGGGTTGATGCTATAAAGAACACGATCAGAAAAGTGTAAACCCCCTCAAGACCTGCAGGAAGTGCGGCAGACAACAACCCTTCAATGACTGAAACAAATGCCCCACATATGGATCTGAATATAGACCCTGTGGTAAAGCAAATCACTGGGCGAAGATGTGCAAGTGTGGTATGAAGTAATTCCAGTGAAGAGACCATGACCACTAAGACCGAAACTTCAACACAGCAGTTGTCAAGTGAAGCACAACAAGCTACATCACCTACACGTGGACCAGCAACACAGAGCCCAGTGGTCACAGCAAATGCACAAGATGGCGAAGGAACATACTGCCACCAGTGCGATAGTGATAAGAACTATTTAAAAAATAAATGTGTAAATAAATTAGTGTACACGTTAAGTTACTTAAGTTGCTCTGGAATAAAAGTGATAAAGAACACTAAGTTTTTCTTTATCTTGAGAAAAAGGGATGTTATATAGTCAGGATAATGTGAACTATTTTGTAACCGTGTAAGAATACACCCTACTTACTGTAGTAACACTAGTGCACCACTGTGGGGCGTATGCATATGTATGTGTGTGAATGTGAACAGTTTACTGAGATGGTGGAAGACACCAGTAAGTAAAGCCTCTTTTGTTATTTGAATCTTGCATCTCTAAGTTACTTAAGAAGCCACCCAAGTAACCCAAAGACATAACAACTGGTATTAAATCCTTGCACGTTTAAATGAAATTGTTACAAGATCAAACCAGCAACCACAAAGAAGGCATATCACACAGGGATAAAGATGAACAATTACTTTATTAACAAACTTTCACATTCAAACTTTAATTAAAAATCCCCCCTTTTATAACAATGCCCACTGGTTAATATACAAATTTCTATAACAGTGTAAAATGAATAAATTCCCCAGCCTAAATATAACATATATCAAAGTCTAAGTTATATTTCCAACCAGCCCACAGAAAAACTTAGACACAAAACAAACACAAAACACATAAGACTCACAAAACTTCAATTTTAATCAAGTAAAGATCATAAACAAAATTCAGTTTGTTTGGTAAATTGTAACCAAAAGATCTTTGAGAGAGAGAGAGCACAAAATTCGAAGTGGTTGCAGAGAGAGGAACAATGGCTTGGCCCGGATCCTTCTGGCTGCCTTCGGAATGTTCATCCCTTTTAAAATGCCCAACATTCTAAACTGTCTCCTTCCACTTTACAGCCACACCCAGTGGTGGTTTGTCTTCCAAGTCCAGAAATTTCTAGATCATCTGCACATGCCCAGTCCGTCTCTCTCTCTCTCTCTCTCTCTCTCTCTCTCTCTCTCTCTCTCTCTCTCTCTCTCTCTCTCTCTCTCTCTCTCTCTCTCTCTCTCTCTCTGTCTCTCACTCTCAGCAGTCCACCTTCACCTCGGCTCTCAGAGGCAAACTGTCACTTTCCAACACAAAATCACACAACGCATAGGCCAATACACAACACAGAACTCTGTAACAGAAATAAAGAAATACATTTAACATAAAAGATAATGAATTATGGAATTCACTGATCTAAAACAATTAAAGTTTTGGTACCAATTAAAATGATTGAAGTTAAGACTGATATTTTTTTACTGATGGTTTTTCTGATGGTTGAATGCATGCCTTGCAACTCTAAGAGTTGCACCTGAGAAAAAATTGTCACATAGCATCTACTTGGAGTCCCTGTGACTTGCGTGATTTTAATTGATCCTATTTTCCTTTTAATGGTGTAACTGTGAAGCATATGGAGGCAGTTTACAATGCTAAGAGAAAAAGAAAGTGGATAATAAATACAATGCAAGACACTGCCCTCCTCTTTCCACCATGGTTAGTGTGGCAGTTACCACAGCACTATAACAGTACTCGAGATGGCAGAGGTCGACAGCATCGAGTCCACGCTGCTGAAGATCCAGCTGCGCTGGATGGGTCACGTCTCCAGAATGGAGGACCATCGCCTTCCCAAGATCGTATTATATGGCGAGCTCTCCACTGGCCACCGTGACAGAGGTGCACCAAAGAAAAGGTACAAGGACTGCCTAAAGAAATCTCTTGGTGCCTGCCACATTGACCACCGCCAGTGGGCTGATAACGCCTCAAACCGTGCATCTTGGCGCCTCACAGTTTGGCGGGCAGCAGCCTCCTTTGAAGAAGACCGCAGAGCCCACCTCACTGACAAAAGGCAAAGGAGGAAAAACCCAACACCCAACCCCAACCAACCAATTTTCCCTTGCAACCGCTGCAATCGTGTCTGCCTGTCCCGCATCGGACTGGTCAGCCACAAACGAGCCTGCAGCTGACGTGGACTTTTTACCCCCTCCATAAATCTTCGTCCGCGAAGCCAAGCCAAAGAAGATAACAATGCCACCAACCTGGGTTTGAATCCGGCACTATGTGTCAGGAGTTTCTACATTCTCCTTGTGTCTGCATGGGTTTCCTCCAGGTGCTCTGATTTCCTCCCATATTTCAAAAATGTCCAGGGCTTGTCAGTCAATTGATGTGCTTGGGCGGCAGGCGCTCACGGGCTGGAAGGGCCTGTTACTGTGCTCTATGACTATGTTTAAATGTCAGATCCCTACTCACTCCCAACTCTATCCAACAACCTTCTTCAATGTGAACGCTGATTAAAAGCCTGTCACATTTGACCTTTGTGGCAGTAATTTGTTCTAGGCCCCATGTGCAAAACTATAATATTGCATGCAAGTAGTATACTACTCTCAAAATTTGGAGGCACATTGCGATGTGTAGCTGCCACAATATTGTGCATTAAAGATAAATGGCTGGCTACTCCTGTGATTCTGTTGAGCTAATGGATCCCAGTCAACTTCATGCTCAGAGTGGTACAACTGGATATATAATAAGGCCAGGGAAAAGGATACCATGATGGGAAGAACTCTATATCTCATTGTTCACTTGCTAGCAAAAGATTGAAGGAAGATTCCTGCTTCAATCAAACCGGATAACCCAACATATAATAATAACGTAGATCCATAATTGAGAACATGACTAACTTATAATGAAGCATTTTAGGAATCACCCTTCAGAAGGGAAATAAGAATAGCTAAAATTGTATTCGCCCAGCATTTCTCATGAGGAAAAAAATGTATTATTTAAATGCTGTTAAAGGTTGTCAGTGAGATTCAGAATCCCCCATCAAATGCACGTTCCATAAAACCATCGAACACTGCTGCACAGAAATAGCCCTTCAGCTTAGCTGGTCTATACCAAACTATTTTTTTGGCTGAGTCCCATTGACCTGCACCTGGATCACAGCCCTTCATGCCCCACCCATCCTTGTACCTATCCAAATTTCTTGTAAATGTTGAAATTGAATCCACACCCACCACTTCTGCTGGTAGCTCGTTCCCAGCCTCATCACCCTTTGGATGAAAACGTGTCACCTAATGCTCCCCTTAAATATTTTACCTTTCAACTATCATGTCCTCCATTTCTTGACTCACCCAAGCTCAGTGGAATATGGCTAACTTGCATTTACCCAATCAAAACTCATCATAATTTTATATACACCTATCAAATCTCTGCTAATTTTCTGAACCTCCAGGGAGTTAAGTCCTGCCCTATTCAAACTTTCCCTATAACTCTGCTTTTTCGTCCCAGAAGTATCTTTCTGAATTTTCTCTTCACTCTTTCATTCTTATTGATATCTTTCCTGCAGGTAGGTGACCAAAACTGCACATAATATTCTGAATTTGACCTCACCAAGGTCTTATACAAATGTAGCTTAACATCCCAACTCCTATACTCAATACTTTGATTTATGAAGGCCAATATGCCAAAAGCTCTCTTTACAACCCTATCCATCTGTGATGCCATGTTCAGGGAATTATGTATCTGTATTCCCAGATCCATCTGTTCTACCACACTCCTCATTGCTCTACCATTTACCGTGTATGTCCTTTCCTGGTTTGTCCTTTAAAATACAGCACTTCACACTGGTACGCATTAAATTCCATCTGCGATTTTGCAGCTCATTTCTTATGTACCAATTAAAATGATAGAATGATAAAAGATATCTTTTACTTATGGAGGCTATCAGCAATAAGTTCACCAGCATTCCTGATGGGTGAATGCCCTGCAGCTCAAAGGGTTGCAGCTAAGAAAAAGTTGTCACACAGCATCGACTTGGAGCCCCTGTGACTAGTGTGATTTTTATTGATCCTATTTTCTTTTTAATGATGTAACTGTGAAGCACTTTGAGGCAGTTTACAATGCTACGAAAGAAAGTGGATAATCAAATCAATGCAAGGCACTGTTTCTCCTCTCTCCACCATGGTTAGTGTGGCCAGTTACCACAGCACTATAACAGTGCCACCAACCTGGGTTTGAATCCGGCACTATGCGTCAGGAGTTTCTACATTCTCCTTGTGTCTGCGTGGGTTTCCTCCAGGTGCTCTGATTTCCTCCCACACTGAAGCTAAGTTTGATTTTGTTTTACTCATAAAGGCTAACAGCAGAAAGTATTGATTACCAGACTGGTCCAAGTCCTGCTGCAAGCTTGGAAAGCCTTCCTGTATCACCAATTTTATTGCCATCTGCAAACTTACTGATCCAATTTAACACATTATCATCTAGGTCATCGACATCGCTGACAAGTAACAATGGACCCAGCACCAGTCAATGTGGTTGCGCACACTACATTTCCTGACATTTTGGTTTAAAGCACTTGCACCACTTCAGGGCACCGAACTTCACATAAAGTATAACAGCCTTCAATACACGTTGGTACTCTTTAAGTCATTATTTTGAATTCTGAAAGCTGGACTCAAAATGACCCAGTTGATGGGAAATGACAGCAGTGAATACGTGCTGCAATGAACAGTTCAAATGCCCAGGGCACGGTACAAACATAAGAATGTGAAGGAAAGGCAGTGGAAAATGTCAATATATATCTATGATGTAAGACTCTATGTCTCTCTAGATATAATGGTGAAGAGAAAATTACTGGATCGTCATAAAATCCCATGTGCTTTTCTGATATCTTTTATAGAAGGAAAAGTATTATTGTGATTGAATTTGTGCTTTATATGATTCCAAAACCCCAAGCAATGTGTTTGACTTATAGCTTCTCCTTCCAGCAGTTCCATTTATTTATCGGATGACAAGTTCAGCATTTATTGCCCATTCGCTAACTGCACTTGAGGGGTTGGTGGTGGTCAACCACTGCAGTACACCTACTGAAGGTATTGTCACAAACCAATGGTTTTGGAAGCTTTGCATTAAGTTACTTGACTGTTTCTGGAATCAGTAGAAACACAGAAATGCTGGAGGAACTCAGCAGGTCTCGCAATGTCCACAGGAAGCAAGTATATATACAACTGACAGGCCCACAACATTGGTTACATGTCTTTACCTCCTGTTGACGTTGAGAGATCTGCTGAGTTCCTCCAACATTTCTGTGTTTTTACTACAATCACAACATGTGCAGACATTTGGGTTTCATTGGTCACTGAAATAAAAATCCTGCATCAGTGAAGGTCACACAGGGTGAACTTGAAAGTAGCCAATTGTTTGACATGATTCAATGGTGGCTGCAAGAAAATCTGCCGTCTTTCCGCAACCTGGCCTGCAATGTTTACATCTCTTGAACAAATAAGTAACAAAGCTATTGGGTGGGGAAGTTAGACTCAGCAGCAGTTATATTTCTGCACTTGTAGATCACATTTGATTTCAAGAGGAATTTGTTGATCATTATATTCCCATGTATCTGCTTTTTGAGTCATATTTACCAAAGCTGCCATAACAAGTGTTGTGATAGTTACCCAGTAACTACCCAGTAGTCTCACATTTGCAGTCAAGTGTGCCAAATGCCTTCTTCACCACTTTATGGAAATATGCACCTGTACCCTGAGGTAGCTCTGTTCTACAACACTCTCCATGGCCCTGCTATTTACTGCATCCTGTGCTGGTTTTACTTAACAGAATGCACCATGTTGGCCTTGTCAGAGTTTAATTTTATGTATCACACCTTGGGCCACTTTCCAAATTAATCATTATCTGACTGTAAAACTAGATATCCTTTCTCACCGTACCATCCTAGTTTTGGTGTCATCTGCAAGTTCACTAGTTTAGTCAACTACACGTGTGTGTGTGTGTGTGTGTGTGTGTGTGTGTGTGCGTGCGTGAGCGTGTGTGTGTGTGTATGTGATTGTGTGTGTGCGTGTGTGTGCGTGCGTGCGTGTGCTTGTGTATATTAATAGATATTTTATATATATGCTTATAGATGTGTGTGAGTATATGAATATATATATGTGTGTGTGTGTATATGAATATATATATATATATATATTTATAGATGTGTGTGTATATGAATATATATGTGTGTATATTAATATATATATATGTTTATAGATGTGTATATGAATATATTTATATAGATGTGTGTGTATATGTATATAGATGTGTGTGCATATGAATAGAGTCCTTTGTTTTGTTCTCTGCACTTTTCTTGGAGCTGTCTAAGGGCAAAGACCATGTCAGTAGTTCCTCTGTTTACGCGAAAGCCGCACTGTGATTCTGTGAGAACATTCTCGGCGACACTAGGTATTATTCTATTTAGGAGAATCCTAGCAAAGATTTTGCCTGCAATGGAGAGCAGCGTGATTCCCCTGTAGTTTGAGCAGTCTGATTTCTCGCCTTTGTTTTTGTACAGGGTGATGATGATGGCATCACAAAGGTCCTGAGGCAGCTTTCCTTGGTCAGAGCAGAGCTTGAAAAACTCATGCAGTTTGACATGCAGAGTTTTGCCGCCAGCCTTCCAGACCTCTGGGGCGATTCCATCCATACCTGCTGCTTTGCCACTTTTCAGTTGTTCAATTGCCTTATATGTCTCTTCCCGGGTGAGGATCTCATCCAGCTCTAGCCTTAGGGGCTGTTGAGGGAGCTGGAGCAGGGCGGATTCTTGGACTGAGCAGTTGGCACTGAAAAGAGATTGGAAGTGTTCTAACCATCGGTTGAGGATGGAGATCTTGTCGCTGAGCAGGACTTTGTCGTCTGAGCTGCGCAGCGGGCTTTGGACTTGGGGTGAGGGGCCGTACACAGCCTTTAGAGCCTCGTAAAAACCCCTGAAGTCGCCAATGTCCGCACTGAGCAGGGTTCGTTTGGCGAGGCTAGTCCACCACTCATTTTGGATCTCCCAGAGTTTGCGCTGAAGATAGCTGCATGCGTGATGGAAGGCTTGTTTCTTCTCTGGCAAGGACGGCTTTGCAAGAGAACAAAACAAAGGACTCTACATCACCTTTGTTGACCTCACCAAAGCCTTCAACACTGTGAGCAGGAAAGGGCTTTGGCAAATACCAGAGTGCCTCGGATGCCCCCCAAAGTTCCTCAACATGATTATCCAACTGCACGAAAACCAACAAGGTTCGGTCAGATACAGCAATGAGCTCTCCGAACCCTTCTCCATTAACAATGGCATGAAGCAAGGCTGTTTTCTCGCACCAACCCTCTTTTCAATCTTCTTCAGCATGATGCTGAAACAAGCCATGAAAGACCTCAACAATGAAGACGCTGTTTACATCCGGTACTGCACGGATGGCAGTCTCTTCAATCTGAGGCGCCTGCAAGCTCACACCAAGACACAAGAGCAAGTTGTCCGTGAACTACTCTTTGCAGACGATGCCGCTTTAGTTGCCCATTCAGGGCCAGCTCTTCAGCGCTTGACGTCCTGTTTTGCAGAAACTGCCAAAATGTTTGGCCTGGAAGTCAGCCTGAAGAAAACTGAGGTCCTCCATCAGCCAGCTCCCCACCATGACTACCAGTCCCCCCACATCTCCATCGGGCACACAAAACTCAAAACGGTCAACCAGTTTACCTATCTCGGCTGCACCATTTCATCGGATGTAAGGATCGACAACGAGATAGACAACAGACTCACCAAGGAAAATAGCGCCTTTGGAAGACTACACAAAAGAGTCTGGAAAAACAACCAACTGAAAAACCTCACAAAGATTAGCGTATACAGAGCCGTTGTCATACCCACACTCCTGTTCAGCTCCAAATCATGGGTCCTCTACCGGCATCACCTACGGCTCCTAGAACGCTTCCACCAGCGTTGTCTCCGCTCTATCCTCAACATTCATTGGAGCGACTTCATCCCTAACATCGAAGTAATTGAGATGGCAGAGGCTGACAGCATCGAATCCACGTTGCTGAAGATCCAACTGCACTGGGTAGGTCACGTCTCCAGAATGGAGGGCCATCGCCTTCCCAAGATCGTGTTATATGGCGAGCTCTCCACTGGCCACCAAGACAGAGGTACACCAAAGAAGAGGTACAAGGACTGCCTAAAGAAATCTCTTGGTGCCTGCCACATTGACCACCGCCAGTGGGCTGATATCGCCTCAAACCGTGCATCTTGGCGCCTCACAGTTCGGCGGGCAGCAACCTCCTTTGAAGAAGACCGCAGAGCCCACCTCACTGACAAAAGACAAAGGAGGAAAAACCCAACACCCAACCCCAACCAACCAATTTTCCCCTGCAACCGCTGCAACTGTGTCTGCCTGTCCCGCATTGGACTTGTCAGCCACAAACGAGCCTACAGCTGACGTGGACATTACCCCTCCATAAATCTTTGTCCGTGAAGCCAAGCCAAAGAAATATGAATATATATATGTATATTTATAGAAGTGTGTGTATATGAATATATATATAGATGTGTGTGTGCATGAATATATATGTATATAGATGTGTGTATATGAATATATATATATATATATGTATATAGATGTGCATCTATATGAATATATATATATATATATATATGTTATAGATGTGTGTGTATATGAATATATATATATATATAGATGTGTGTGTATATAGAGGTGTTTGAGTATATATATATATATATATATATATGTATATAGATGTGTGTGTGTGTACACATATATGTACACATATGCAATTAATGTCTTACATGCTGTAACATCCTGGATAAATAATATATACAAATAATAAAGTGTAATTAACACATATAATACTACAAAGAGGATAAATTAAAAAAATGGTAAATATCAAAGGAAAAGAAAAATAAATGGATAGATAGATACAGACAGATGAATAAATATTCACAGTTGATGGTCAAAACATATCAGTCATGTGCACAAATCTTTTGGAGTAGTGTTAGCTTTGGAAATAAAAGCAGTACTCCTGAAACTAGAGGTGCCGGACTTTTGTATCTTCTGTCTGAAGGTGGCAGTGAGAAAAGAACATGGCCAGAGTTTTTGGAAGTTGGCTGCCTTTTGAAGTTGGCCTGCCAACATCATAACAACGTATTCTGGTCTCTTCTCTGCGTTTAATTCCATTCGTTGTATTCTTTGAAGGACGTGGTCTTTGCTCATTTGCATTGAATTTTTCACAGCTTTAATAGCTAGCAACTTCATAAAACCATCATTTGAAATCCTCATGAAATTTTTTTTTAGTTATGTAAAAAGGAAGGGCACACTTCTGTCATTGCAACCTAAGTGAAATTACTGTGCTGAAGCCAACTGTCCAACTTGGAGAAATTATTACACCTCTGTGCCATCAGGGACTCAAAATATGCTGCTTAGTATTGCAATGTGCAATCTCACACTTTCTGTGATCTATATGAATAATTTGCAAATGTCATCAGATTAAAATGGTATTTTAGGATTCTTACACGAAAACAGAATAGTACATGAACTTACATCTGTAAGCAAGTGAAGTATAGCAATTCCGTCACTTGGGAGCACCAGACAGAAGATCTAGTTTTGGGAAACTTTCATTTAGGCCAGAGTAGCATTGCACCAAATGCAATGAAAATGTATTTATTTTGAAACTTAACTATTTATGCAGTGAAAAAGTCAATACAGAGAATTATTGGAATGGCCGTGATAATCACTGAGGTCTCCCTTTCCACTATTGATTTTATTCATCAGGGGCATTGATTAAATAGGGCTCAAAGAATTATCAAGGATCTCCTACCATTCATCACCCATTATCTTTGACCTACTACCATCAGGAAGGAGGTGCAGAAGCATCAAAGTCAGGACTGCCAGGCTGGGAAATAACTCTTTCCTGCCAAGTACCCTGTACATTGTTCCAAAGTATTTATATTGTATTTGATGTTATGTGTTGTGTGTTCTGTGTGTGCATAGTGGTCAGGAGAAACATTTTGTCTGGTTGTTAAGTACACTCAGATGATAATAAACTTGATCTTGAACTATAATTTGAGTTCTCATCTTGTTTGCTTCTGTTTAATATGTATACAGGAATTAGAATTTGGGTGTTTTTGGTAGGGACATTAAACATATCAATGTTGAATACAAATGTACTGCATGTTCTGATCATGGTTCTTGGTTGTTGAGAGTGGGTGGGGACACCTGTGAAATCCATGCCTTTGGTGTGAAACACAGACCTCTTCAGATGCTGTAAAGGCAGTAAAAATGCAAAAATTCTGGAGGAACTCAGCAGGTCACGCTCTCTGCCCTTATTTTTCCACTAATTTTTTCTCTCTCTCTCCCTCACTCTCTCTCTCTCTCTCTCTCTCTCACACACACACACACACACACACACACACACACACACACACACACACACACACACACACACACACACACACACACACACACACACACACACACACACACACACACACATTGTGACCATAAAACTTCACATTCAATGGCTTCGATTTGCCTGTGCAACTACCAACATCTTTGAACTTTCCACATAAAGTTGCAATCATCTGTATTCCTTTTTTTAAATATAATACCCATAAATGTTTGGCCACTCCTCTCCATTTATGATGGAATTTACACATTTCCAAACTATGCCAGTCCATATTGCTAAAAGCAGGGGAAATACAGGACAGAGAAAGCTGAGTAAGCTTGGAATTATTTTACTTCATGGAGTTTATTAAAGTGCTTAATGCTTTATGAATTTTAAAACATTTGATGCTTTTGCAATAGTTTGAATAGATTCTCTGTCATTATTTTAAAAAGTGAATTCTCACCCTTATTTTCCAGGGTACTTGATTCCAGAATAAGAGAGTACAGGGTGAGAGGGAAGAGTTTTAAGAGAGTCCTGAGGGGAAAATGTTTCATTCAGAATGAGTTGCCAGAGAAAGATAGAGAAGCAGGTTTAATTTTGAAGTTGAAAAGGCATTTAGACAGATGTTTGTGAGGAAAGATTTGGAAGGTCTAAGCAAATGGAACGAGCCAGGGACAACAACAAAAGCAGCAGTGTTGTAGTACAGGTACACGGTCCTTTATTTAGAACCCTTGGGGGACAGTGTGTTCAGAATTTCGAATTTTTCTGGATTTTGGAAAGCCAGATTAAACCCACCCGATGTGCTGCCTTATCCACCCCCACTCCCACCCCCTTCCAGTTGCCCTGCTGTCTCCCACCTCCCCCCTCGCTCGCCCGACTCACACTGCCAGTCTCTCCCCTCCTTGGCCGCCCGACTCGCGCTGCCAGTCTCCTGGCCTCCCAACTCGCTCTGCCAGTCTCTTGTCCGCCCGACTCGCTCTACTGGTCTCTCGCCCGCCTGACTTGCGCTGCCGGTCTCCCCCCCTCGGCCGCCTGACTCGCGCTGCCAGTCTCACGGACGCCTGATTCACGCTGCCGGTCTCCCCTACCCTCTCCCGACTCGCGCTGCCAGTCTCCTGGCCGCCCGACTCATGTTTCTGGTCTCTCGGCTTCCCAACTCACTCTGCCAGTCTCTTGCCCACCTAATTCGTGCTGCCAGTCTCCCTCCTCGCCCGCCCGACTCGGGCTGATGCCTCTCTCCCCATTTGCTGGATTTTTGAGGTTTCCGGATTTTAGATGTCTGGATAAAGGATCGTGTACCTGTAATCACCTGGCTAGAGCCATACCTGACTAGTGTAAAACTGGGAGGAAAAGAATTTCATTCTACACGATTTTTACACGATTGCAAATTCTTTTTTTCCGTGATTTTCTTGGAAACTCCTACATTTTTATTGTATAGTTTTCATTTAACTCAGGGTTAATAATTAAGTTAAACAAGGAAGTCTGCAGATGCTGCAATTGTAGTTCACACAAAATTGCTCAGCAGATCATGCATGCAGGAAAGATAAAAATATATAACCAATGTTTTGGGACTGATCCATTCACCCAGCAATGTTATTCTGTGCCTGATGGGCAGATTGGGTTAATGAGTTGACTGGGAATTGTGGAATTTCTTCAAAGTCTATTTTCTCTCTTCTATTGAATGTATTTATTGAAGTTTGTGGTAATAGAATTAAAGAACATGTAGGATAAATGATGAAGTCGATATATTGCATTGTAACTCATGTTCTCAATGATCAATGAAATGATTTCAATTATTCTTCACTTTGTTCACCACCGTCATCCAATAAAGTTTGTCTTACAACTGATGACATGAATGCTTTAAAATGTAAGATTATTTTGTATCTGTGTTAAGAGTAACACACGACAAAAGGCAAACAGTGATATTTTGTGCAGAATGAGTGAGATTTTTCTTGTGAGCGCAGTAAGGTGGAGATATGCAAAAATGTCCCTATTTCTTTCGCACATCAAAAACACTTATTTGAATAATTAGGATTAAGTGGAGTTTAATACAATTGATGAAGAAAATTATATTGAACCATTTGATATCTAACATTTACTGTATTCGTAACACTTTCATTCAACTGATCCCAGAGGGTTTCAGGGGACGGGTCCGTGAGGCGGGTTGCAACGTCGAGCTTTGCTTTGAGGTTTGCCTGGAAGTTTCCTCTCGCTTCGTCTGACTGCAGGTTTCCAACATTGAACCTCTTTCTGGGGGCTTTATTGTTCCTGGGCTTTGGCTTGAAGTGAAGGTTGAGCTTGCAGCGAACCAGCCGGTGGTCAGTGTGGCATTCCGCGCTAGGCATGACCCTGGTGTGGAGCACATCTCGTTTGTCACTTTCTCGCACCAGGATGTAGTCCAGGAGGTGCCAGTGTTTGGATCGGGGATGCATCCAGGTGGTCTTAAGGCTGTCCCTCTGCTGAAAAAGGGTGTTTGTAATGACAAGTCGCTGTTCTGCGCAGAGCTCCAACAGGAGGCGCCCATTGTCGTTGCACTTGCCGACGCCATGCTTGCAGTATAGTTAAATCTTTCTCCCGTCGGATTTTTGATTTATATAAATCTTTTTTCTTTTCAGTCTCTTGTAATTTTATATACATAATAGTAATAAATTTCTTAACAACAAATGTATCTGTTATTATATCTTCAAATTGACTTTGTTTAGGGAGTCTCAAATCTGCTCCCAGTCTCTTTTTCAAATACATTTTTAATTGATAATATGCATAAATTGTATTATTAAGTATATTGTATTTATATTTTAATTGATCAAAAATTAAGAAAAAGATCCTAAGAAACAATCTTTTATTCTCTGTATATCTTTACGATATCAATGATCAAATAAAGAATGATTCAAAGTTAAAGGAAAAAGTTGATTTTGTTTTAATTGTGGACTTGTGAAAAAGTGGAACTATAAACTGAGTTTATAATTAGGGCAACTTATGAAGATAAAGATACCAAAAGGATCCAAGAATATTTTTACTTGGTGATATTTATGAAAAGGAATATAAAATTGAAATACCAAGAATAATTTTTAAATATTGCAATAGCAATTGCAAAGAAATGTATAGCGATGTCATGGAAAGATGATAAGGAAGCGTTACTAAGTCAGTGGTGTAATAAGATGCAAAATTGTATCCTTTTGTATAGTTTAAGGAATCGAGTTGAAAATTTTTATAGTATTTAGAAACCATATATGGATTTTATGGATAATTTTCCATCCACCTCTTCTATCTTAATTAGTAATCCTCTTAATTAGTAATGTTTTAGTAACAATTAATGATTGTCTCTACTAATATTAAATGGTAGGTGTTTCTTTCTATTGGGTGGAAAGGGGGATGGGAGAAAAATATAAAAGTTTTTTGCATCATTGTCTATGGATATTTGATTAATGTTTTATTCATTTTTTCCTGTAATGATGCAAACAATTAAATAATTTAAAAAAAATAAGGTGGAGATATGTTTCCTCTGAGTTTGGAACATAAGATGCCAAATTTTGAACTCACTGAGTCAGTAGCTTCCACAAAGTTCTGACTGCACCAATACTCTTATTACTGGAGAGCACAACAGGGTAGGAACTTGTTCTCTATTGCAATGGTAAAGTGGTGCATTGGTGGAAAATGTAACTAAATATCAGAAGCAGAGCTCATTGTGTATGTATGCATCGTGCTTTCAGTCCATCCCACTAATTTACAACTGCTATCTTATTTAAGCGTTTGAGAAGAAATTAAATTAAAAAAAGAATGTTAACCAATTACAGCAAAATCTTGGCTATTCAAAAATGTGATTACTTGAAGCGATTTTTATTAATTTTAGTTCATCAATACCACATGATCATTCCTCAAAATGAGAATTTTTAATAAGGTTCTCTAGTCCCTTAAGCCATCTGTTTGGTGAATGGCTTACATAAAACAAAATACACTGCACCATTTCATAAGTCCACTGGTGTTCTCCGGGCGGATACTTTGCAATGCAAAATTTGATAAAAACTTTAATATGCGTCGACCAGACCCAATGGGATCCACAAAATGAGTGAGGGTTGAAACACCAGCACAAACCAGCCAATCAGTAGAATTGTGCAATAATGACTTGAGGACATAATCAGTTTGCGAGATTGGCTTATTATGGTGAATTGTGCCTTAAGTCAACAGAAAACATGTTTATAAGTAATTTTTGGTGTAATGCATTCAAAATGACTCCCATTATTTGCGTTGATATGACCGAACAGATTTCAAAGAAAATTTCACAGGCGTGAGCCATTCAGGCCTTTGAGCCTGCACTGCCATTCAACAATCTTGCTCTCAATCTCAGAAAGGCCAACAAACTTATTATTGCTTTTAGAAAGGAGACTTCAGTACCTTCCTGCTTTCTCTCTATACCTGCTGATCCCTTTAGCCATAAGGGCCACATCCAGCTCCCTTTTGAATATGTCCAATGGGATGGTTTCCACAACTTCCTGTGGAGGTTGGAAGTTCCATAGGTTCACCACTCACTGAGTCAAGAAATTTCTCCTCATCTTAATCTAAATGGTTTGACCCTCATCTTTAAACTGTGACCCCTTGTTCTAGGCTTCCCCACATTGAGAACATTCTTTGCGCATCTAACTTGTTCAGTCCTCTGAATATTTTGTACATCCGTCTGAGATCCCCCTTCATTCTTCTAAATTCCAATTAATATAACCCTACTCTATCCAGGGTTTCTTCATCTGTCTGTCCTGCCATTGCAGGAATCAGTCTGATGAATACTTGTGGAACTTCCTCACTGGCAGGAATGTCTTTCCTTGGATGAGGAGGCAAAACAGTTCACAAGATCCTATAAACCTGCAGTCATACATCCCTGCTTCAATAATCAAAACCTCTCATGATAAAGGCCATCATATAATTTACTTTCTACACCAACTGCATTCTAACCCTTCAATGAGTGATGACATAGATACACCAAATTACACTGATAAAAGTGGTGCGAAAGCAGAGAAACTCCTGGTTCTAATTAACAATGAATTTTGCAAGGTATCTTGTTTCCTGAATAAGAGTTCTGATTATAGCAATGGGGAAATCTAATTCGGAAAAGGTTCCTGAACCTGACTGCTCTGAAGATGTTTGCAGGCACACACATGGGACTGAAGTTACAACTAACCAATCACTAAATCTTGACTAATGATTAGAGGGGAATGGGGTCTGTTGATAATGAGAGTGGTGGAATCCAGGTGATTACTAATCTCTTATTGTGAACTGGGTTGAAATAAATGATGAATGCCAGTGACAAAAAAAAATGTTAATTCCATTATTTTGCTTGTTAATTTGAGAAATCCCTGAATGACACTGGAGAATTTTATCAGTTTCAGATCATTTGTAACCCCAACAATAAATCATATATTTTTTTTCTTTTTGGGCATTTAAAATTAATTGGTGCAATAAAAGTTAATGTTGCATGATACACACTATCAATGACTCCAAAGACTGAGTGAGGAACGATTAGGTTGTAGCTGGCCTGACTCCATGTGCTAGAAGTGGGTAGGGAGGTCAACCTTCATGGACCGGTCAGAAGGGGAGGAGTTACAGGGAATCGAGTCGTCAGTGGGCTGGCCAGCCACTCATATCACCACATTGCATTTATTGTCTTTGCTTTTAATCCAATTCTTTGCACTTCTTGTAGAAATTTAATTTGGCGGGTATTGTGTCATGGTGTCATACATCATGGAAACCAGCCATTTGGCCTAATTTGACCATGTCGACCCATCTCACCTGCATTTGGCCCATATTCCCCAAAACCTCACTGTATATGTATCTGTCCAAACTAATATGAAAATATGAGAGATGAAGAAAGCTAGTATGGATATAATGTGTAATGAATAAAGCCAGTATGAATAGGATAAGGGTAGATAATAGAATGTAGGAAGTAAAATTAGTCTGAATAAGATAAGGGTCTTCTAGCCTTGGAGAGAGTCAGCAAGTTCCGCATATATAATTAGTAAGCCTTAGACAGAATTAGCAAGTTCTGCATATAAGAATTAGTAAGCCCTGAGGGTCAGGAAAGTGTGAATAAGGACAAAGGCAGGTGAATAAGGACAATGACACGATGGGACACAGACAGGATAGCCCCTGGTCCTCCAAGTTCACAGAAACAGCACATAGGCAGACAGGATTGCCTAATGCCAAACTTATCCAGGAGGCAGAAGAATGTTAGGGGGGAGGGTACCTCTACACTGAAATAAACTGTATACAAGTTGGGTGAGCCCCAGTGTATGTGTGTATTCCCAGGGTAAGGGGAAGCACCCAACTTTGCATTGTTGTATAATAAATGTTCTTTGTTCTCAATTTTTGTCTCGAGCAAAATCTGTGAAGGTACTTCTGTTTCTCACAAATGGGGGCTCGTCTGGGATCCCACTCCCTCCACTGACAGAGTGCCCGACGACGAGAGTATGTGCACCCCGGCTGATTCAGCTGGACTCACGGACGACGGGTGACTGGTCAGTGGATGAAGCGAGTGATATCCGAGAAGAGGCATTGAGAACAAACGACGGGAGGATGTTAAGGAAGCGCGCTAGGAATAGCTACTGGATCCCGGTAAGAGGAATTTTACTTACCTGTTAGTATGGGAGGTGTAAGTAGCAAGGGAAATAGTCCTAAGGAAGGACAGGATGATCAGATAACTAAGCAAAGTCCGTTAGTATTAATGCTATCTGATTGGGGTGTGGGGAGAACCCGCGGGAAAGACAAACAGACCATGGTCAGGTATTGCTGTCTGGAATGGGTTAAAAACCCGATAAAAGGAAATTCGGTATATTGGCTAAAGTTCGGATCTGATGAGGACTGGATGTGTCAGGTATTGAACATCTGGCTCTATCAAAATCAAAGAGATAATATTGAGAGCAGAGAATATGCAGCCTGTTGGCTCAGTGGATCGGTTGATCAACTGGTTTTGAATGAAAAGGAATGTAAGGACAAGAAGGATGAGGAATCTTTTGTCCCTGAAACACAAGGATGGGATGTGTTACATTCCCTTCCTCCACCTTATGCTCCTCCTATGCCGGCTACTATCTTTCTCCTCTCTCCTATGCTCTACCCTTCTTCACCTTCCCCTCCTCCCCCACAGCTAAAGAAAGGAGAAGAAAGTAGGGGTGGTATGATGACCCACTCACAAAGTACTAGATTACCACCTCAATTGACAAGAGAGGGAGGAGACTTTGATTCAAAACAGTGTGAGACCCTCTGGGAGGGAAGGGCAGAACCCTTTGATTCATTTCCCGGAGAGCATGAATCTAGACATTATAAAGGAGAGGATAAGTCAGAAATTAACTGGATGAGACCTTTACGGGAAGTTCCCATGGGAGGGGTCTCAGTGTCGTAAATGTGCCCCTGACTAGTACGGAGGTGCGTAACTTTAAGAGAGAAATTACCTCCCTGATAGAGGATCCTCAGGGATGTGCCCAACAATTAGATCAATTTTTGGGACCAAATATATATACATGGGATGAGTTCACATCGATCTTTAGGGCTCTGTTCACTTTGGCTGAACGTGGAATGATTCGCCAGGCAGGGATTAGAGTCTGGGATAGGGAACACCAAGGGGGAACAGAGGCGATACCTGGGGAACTTAAATTCCCCCTGGCAAAACCAAATTGGGATAAGAATACTAATGACGGTCGCACATTAATGGAGAAATATAGGGTTAATCTGATAAAAGGAATCAAGGAATCTGTTCCAAAGGGACAGAATTTTAAGAAAGCATTTCAGGTTCCCCAAGGTCCCGAGGAGACGCCCTCTGCATTTCTGAATAGATTGTGTACGGCCATACAGCAATATGGGGGTCTGGATATAGAATCCCCAGCGGGTGAACAATTGGTATTAATGGGCTTCGTTACAAATTCAGCCCCAGACATTAGAAGGAAATTGCAGAAGACTGAGAATTGGCATGAACAGGGAATAACACAACTTTTACAGATCGCACAAAGACCATACGTCCAGAGGTCTGAGGATAAACAGAAAGGAAAGGCTAAGATTTTGATGCAGGCAGTGAAGCAAGTCATGGAGGGACAGCAAGGAAAGGGTAGGGGCTGCAGCCAGTAATTGACCAGTTGGTGAAAGATGGTATACTTGAACCTTGTATGTCACCTTTTAATACCCCTACCCCTGAGGCTAACGACCAGTACATATCCAAATATTTGAAGGGACTTTCTGCCTCTCTATACGAATTAAAACAGAAGGGTTTATTAGCTCAAAACCCACCCCTGGAGCATCCTATTCATTTTATTAAATCTGGTGATTGGGTATATGTAAAAGCTTGGCAAGATCACCAACTAAAACCTGTCTGGGATGGCCCCTATTGTGTACTGTGATTACAGACACTGCAGTGCGAACGAAAGAAAAGGAGTGGACTCACATAGAATGAATTAAACAAACTGCTGATCCACGGACTAAAGACATTGATAATCTACCCTCCACCTGGCGTGCAGTCATTCATCCTTCTGATCTGAAAGTTACACTACGCCGGGAAAAAGTGCTGTAATGTTGTTTTTACCATTTGCTGTTTTGTTTACTTGTTGGTTCCCAATTTTTGGGAAATCACCAAATTGCTCACAACGTATTAAGTCCTCCTGGAATAGGGGCAGCAGAGGTGACAATTATTTACTTTTAGAATGCAGACAGGGCGCAGGTATAGAGTATAGTCATAGTGGGGTACCTTAATTAGTATGGGTTAATATAGGATCCCAACATGGACCAGGGGAACAGAACAGCCCTAGGGGAGTAGACTTGGTTTGTATTCCAGCCTCTACAGATACTAAAAAGAGGAGTTTTAAAGAGATAGCACAAAGAAGATGTGGGTCAATGACAGACAGAATGTTAGTCAGGATTGTACATGTAGCAGAGATAGAGTGAATACATATGCTAATGTTCACAGACAGGCTGCAACTCACAGGTTCAGTGATACTTATGCTAATGTTCACAGACAAGCTGCAACTCACAGGTTAAGTGACAAGAAACACCCCTCCCCAACTTGGTCTCCTGTAAATCATCCTTTGGGTCACACAGACATTCGGAATGTTAAGAACCTCCACTGTAAGGGGAGTTCCAGTCGTAAATGACGTAAGCTGCTCCAGAACACCACAGCTGCTTGGCATTTAAATCGTTTAATCAGACTACAGGCAGCCTTGGAGATCATCACCGAACAGACAGTGATGGCCCTAAATTTATGGGCTGAAGAAAGGCGACAGATACGAGCCACAGTTCAACAAAACCGCCTGGCTCTCAATTACTCGTTGGCTGCTGAAGGCAGCGTTTGTGAAAGACTGGTTAATGACAATGCTCACAATGGTCAGGCGGTTTTTGTAATTGTAATTGTAATTGGTAAGATCAAAAATAGGTTATTTCCTTGGTTACTTGGATAACATAACATAACAATTACAGCACGGAAACAGGCCATTAGGCCCTTCTAGTCTGCACCGAACCAAACACCCCTTTCTAGTCCCACCTCCCTGCACAATGCCCATAACCCTCCATCTTCTTCTCATCCATATACCTGTCCAACCTTTTCTTAAATAATACAATTGACTCCGCCGCCACTATTTCTCCCGGAAGATCATTCCACACGGCTACCACTCTCTGAGTAAAGAAGTTCCCCCTCATGTTACCTCTAAACCTCTGCCCCTTAATTCTTAACTCATGTCCTCTTGTTTTAATCTTTCCTCCTCTTAATGGAAATAGTCTATCCACATCCACTCTGTCTATCCCTTTCATAATCTTAAATACTTCTATCAAATCCCCTCTCAACCTTCTACGCTCCAAAGAATAAAGACCTAATCTGTCCAATCTCTCCCTATACTCTAGATGCTTAAACCCAGGTAACATTCTGGTAAACCTTCGCTGCACTCTCTCCACTCTGTTTATATCCTTCCTATAATTAGGCGACCAGAACTGCACACAGAACTCCAAATTAGGCCGCACCAACGTCTTATACAATCTCAACATCACCTCCCAACTCCTATATTCCATGCAATGATTGATAAAGGCCAGCATACTAAAAGTCTTCTTCACCACCCTATTCACGTGAGTTTCTACCTTCAGGGAACGATGTACCGTTACTCCTAAATCTTTCTGCTCTTCTGTATTCCTCAATGCTCTCCCATTTACCACGTATGTCCTATTCTGATTCTTCTTACCAAAATGAAGCACCTCACACTTATCAGCATTAAATTCCATCTGCCATTTTTCAGCCCACTTTTCTAAGCAGCCCAAATCCCTCTGCAATCCTTGAAAACCTTCTTCATTATCCACTATTCCACCTATCTTAGTATCGTCTGCATATTTACTAATCCAATTCACCACCCCATCATCTAGATCATTAATGTATATAACGAACAACAATGGGCCCAATACAGATCCTTGAGGCACACCACTGGTCACCGGCCTCCAACCTGACAGACAATTATCTACTACCACTCTCTGGCCTCTCCCTTTCAGCCAATGTTCAATCCATTTGACTATCTTAAAATTTATACCTAAAGACTGCACCTTCCTAACTAACCTTCCATGTGGTACCTTATCGAAGGCCTTACTGAAGTCCTTCGATAAGGTACCACATGGAAGGTTAGTTAGGAAGGTTAAAGACAGTTCTTCAGGAGTTCGAAAATCTTCCCATGCCCAGGTTCAGACTTGGCAACCTTGGTCCGGTGTGGGATGGACTAGACTTTTTATTGGTAACTGGAGTCTGATACCCACAGCCCTTATAGCAGCTGGACTCGCTGTTCTGGCCGTTATGGTGCTCCCCTGCCTAAAGACGTGTGCAGTATTTAATTCAACGGACCCCTCGTCAGATCATTATAACCCAAAGGATGTATGTTTCCCAAATTCTGTCTGATGATGCTGAGACTGCAGTTCGGTTACTGACTCGCTGGGAAAAAGACCAAGTTTACAAGTAATACATTCCAGTTGAGAATTCATGAAGCGTAGCTAAAAGAAAAGTGAGGATTGTGAGAGATGAATAAAACTAATATGAAAATATGAGAGATGAAGAAAGCTGGTATGATATAATGTGTAATGAATAAAGCCAGTATGAATAGGATAAGGGTAGATAATAGAATGCAGGAAATCAAGTTAGTCTGAATAAGATAAGGGTCTTCTAGCCTTAGAGAGAGTCAGCAAGTTCCGCATATGTAATTAGTAAGCCTTAGACAGAATTAGCAAGTTCTGCATATAAGAGTTAGTAAGCCCTGAGGGTCAGGAAGGTGTGAATAAGGACAAAGGCAGGTGAATAAGGACAATGACATGATGGGACACAGACAGGATACCCCCTGGTCCTCCAAGTTCACAGAAACAGCACATAGACAGACAGGATTGCCTAATGCCAAACTTATCCAAGAGGCAGAAGAATGTTGGGGGGGGGGGGGGGGGAGGGTACCTCTGTACTGAAATGAAATGTATAAAAGTTGGGTGAGCCCCAATATGTGTGTGTATTCCCAGGGTAAGGGGAAGCACCCAACTTTGCATTGTTGTATAATAAATGTTCTTTGTTCTCAATTTTTGTCTCGAGCAAATTCTGTGAAGGTACTTCTGTTTCTCAGATAAATTTAGACATAGAGTATGGTAATGGACCATTTCGGCCTATGAGGGCATGCTGCCCAATTTGTAACAGGTCCCTCTGGCCCAAGAACCCATGCTGTCCAATTACACCCCATTAACCTAAAACACCCCCTCCCCCGCCCCTGCTTCCGTATGTTCTGAAGGGTAGGAGGAAACTGAAGCACCCAGAGGAAACCCAGACGGACATGGGAAGAACATAACAAAATCCTGACAAACAGCAATGGATTTGAATCTCACTGTCACTAGTACTGCAGCAACTGGAAGAGCATTGTGCTAACCGCTAGGCAAACCATGCCAATGAGCTAAAATCAATATAAAGCTAAAAGAAATTAATCAAATTTCTTTTGCTTCTCTCACTCTCTGACTGTCAGTCTGATTACAAGTAAGACAGCCTCTTAGGCGATTCCTGCCAGTGAGGAATCTGTCTGCCTTGCTGCAGGCCAAAAGAAATTTCATGTAATACGACACTGTTAATTGCCTCAAGTTGTTTGCTTTTCAATCCCTAGGTCAATTGACACAATTTTGTTTCTGTATCCTTAAGTGTATTTGGAGAGAGAAAGGAGTAGATGTTCCTGCCTTTTACCAAAATCTCAGAAACCCCTTTATGAATTTCCACTTACAACAAATTATGGGGTAAAAATGCTTCAAGCTGTAAAGTGGTGAAAAATGATGGCCCACTCCAGGAAATTCTCACTTTTTTTTCTATTCATTTCATTTTGGCAATCTGCTGGATCTTGCTTTCTCAATGGCAAAATAAAATATTTAGAGTGGGAAAAGTATTCCTGATGTAAATTGCATACTTGTTTAAATGGTTACATTGACTCGTCCCGATGGAAGAGTGGGGGGAGAAACATCCCCGGATTTTGTTTGCTTTTACATCTTATGAGGAAAATGCTAATAATTAGGACCATTTACTAATCCAACAATTTTTTTCTTAATTGCTGATTTGCGATTCAGTGTTCATATTCCCTCTCATATATTAACATTCAGGACTCATTTCCATATCCTCTCAATTTATGTGAACCATAAAGGTGGCAGAAAGTCTAATTCCCAGCATAAAAGAAAGGGACACACTTCAGGAGTAGGGAGGTAATGTTGCAACTGTATAAGGTACTGGTGAGACCACACCTGGAGTACTGTGTCCAGTTCTGGTCTCCATATTTGAGCAAGGATATACTGGCTTTGGAAACGATCCAGAGGAGGTTGACTAGGTTGATCCCTGGGATGAAGGGGTTGACTTATGATGAAAGATTAAATCATCTAGGATTGTATTCGCTCGAGTCCAGAAGAATGAGAGATCTTATAGAAACATATAGGATTATGAAGGGTATGGATAGGATAGATGTAGGAAGGATTTTTGGAGCTGGCCGGGGAAACTAAAACAAGAGGACACAGTCTCAAGATTCGGGGGAGTAGATTTAGGACAGAGATGAGGAAAAACAGTTTTTCCTAGAGAGTAGTGAATGTTTGGAATTCTCTAACCAGGGAAGTGGTTGAGGCTGCCTCATTAAACATATTTAAAATTCGGTGAGATAAATTTTTATATGATAGAGGAATTAGGGGATATGGGGTGAAGGCAGGTAGGTGGAGTTAGGTCATAAATTAGATCAGCCATGATCGTATTGAATGGTGGAGCAGGCTCGATGGGCCATTTTTGGCCTACTCCTGTTCCTACTTCCTATGTTCCTAAGAGAAAGGCACATCAGTAATATTCTAAAGTCTTGGTGCTGATAGAATAGCTACATTTTGAAAGCTGGTAATAGTTGAAAATCTCATAACACCATATGGTTAAACAGACCATAGTATTTGCCTTCCCTTCTCTGATATTTCAGTGTGCTTCCAACCCATAAAAGTGACCATCTTAAAAAATGTCATGGTTAGTGCAGCAATTAGTTCAACGCTGTTATGGCGCCAGTGATCGGGGTTCGAATCTGCCACTGTGGTAAGGAATCTGTATGGTCTCTGTAGGTGTTTGGTTTTCTACCAACCTCCAAAACTTAGTGTGGCTTGGCTTGGCTTCGCGGACGAAGATTTATGGAGGGGGTAAATGTCCACGTCAGCTGCAGGCTCGTTGGTGGCTGACAAGTCCGATGCGGGACAGGCAGACACGGTTGTAGCGGTTGCAGGGGAAAATTGGTTGGTTGGGGTTGGGTGTTGGGTTTTTCCTCCTTTGCCTTTTGTCAGTGAGGTGGGCTCTGCGGTCTTCTTCAAAGGAGGTTGCTGCCCGCCAAACTGTGAGGCGCCAAGATGCACGGTTTGAGGCGATATCAGCCCACTGGCGGTGGTCAATGTGGCAGGCACCAAGAGATTTCTTTAGGTTTTCTTTGGTGCACATCTGTCACGGTGGCCAGTGGAGAGCTTGCCATATAACACGATCTTGGGAAGGCGATGGTCCTCCATTCTGGAGACATGACCCACCCAGCGCAGCTGGATCTTCAGCAGCGTGGACTCGATGCTGTCGACCTCTGCCATCTCGAGTACTTCGACGTTAGGGATGAAAGCGCTCCAATGAATGTTGAGGATGGAGCGGAGACAACGCTGGTGGAAGCGTTCTAGGAGCCGTAGGTGATGCCGGTAGAGGACCCATGATTCGGAGCCGAACAGGAGTGTGGGTATGACAACGGCTCTGTATACGCTTATCTTTGTGAGGTTTTTCAATTGGTTGTTTTTCCAGACTCTTTTGTGTAGTCTTCCAAAGGCGCTATTTGCCTTGGCGAGTCTGTTGTCTATCTCGTTGTCGATCCTTGCATCTGATGAAATGGTGCAGCCGAGATAGGTAAACTGGTTGACCGTTTTGAGTTTTGTGTGCCCGATGGAGATGTGGGGGTGCTGGTAGTCATGGTGGGGAGCTGGCTGATGGAGGACCTCAGTTTTCTTCAGGCTGACTTCCAGGCCAAACATTTTGGCAGTTTCCGCAAAGCAGGACGTCAAGTGCTGAAGAGCTGGCTCTGAATGGGCAACCAAAGCGGCATCGTCCGCAAAGAGCAGTTCATGGACAAGTTTCTCCTGTGTCTTGGTGTGAGCTTGCAGGCGCCTCAGATTGAAGAGACTGCCATCCGTGCGGTACCGGATGTAAACAGCGTCTTCATTGTTGAGGTCTTTCATGGCTTGGTCCAGCATCTTCTTCTTCTTCAGCATGAAAACTTAGTGTGTTGTAGGTTAATTGGGTGTAATTGAGCAGCACTGGTTTTTGGACCGAAAATATCCAAATTTAAATTTAAAATTTATTTAAATCACAATGTCTTCATGGGTATTTTTAGCAAGTGATTGGACTGCAATCAGTGGCCAATTAATTGGACTGGTTAAATCAAATGGATTTACCCTTCTGAAAGAGAGAGGGATATTCAAGGGATAAAACAACACCTTTACAGCGCCAGCGATCGAGACCGGTCCAAGGTTCGATTCTGCATTGTCTGTAAGGAGTTTGTACATTCTCCCTGTGCCTGTGTCTTTGTGGGTTTTCTCCAGGGGTTCCAGGTTTCCTCTCACTGGTCAAACCATACTCCAGGGTGTAGGTTAACGGGGTAAAAATGGGAGGTACGGACTCATAGGGCCGAATTGACCTGGTTGCAGTGCTGCATGTCTAAATAAAATACTGGGGCTGGCTTAGGTTATTTGCCTCTCTACAGACCAGTTACCACAGTAGTGACCATCTGTGAAGTCCCAAACTGGAAAATAGGTTTATGTTTTGGTGAAAGTCAAAATAATTTTATCCAGATATTGCTGCAATTATTGAAAGGTTCATGAACAGTAGCAGCAATTATTATTAGTTAACGTGGAACATGAGTAGCTCATGGGACCCAGGTATCAGAACCAGGATTTCAGAAGGGGCTGAGGGCAAGAGGGGCTCCCATAGGGCCTCAGGCTCTGGAGGCATCGGAGGTTTGGATCTGAAGCTCAGGTGGCTGATGGTTTGAACTGGAGTCGGTGAGACTGCAGAGGCTGTGGAAGCTCTGGAGACCAACCACACACACTTATCATTCTCCTATTGATAAGGCCATTGGACAATGCCCTATGGCAAACAATAGTTGAAGTATATCACTTACATTACATTTTTAATCTATTATTACATGACAATAAAAGGTACCTTTGAACCTTTAGATGCCCAGATGCAAAGGACTTTGTTTTCCACAGAAAGCTTTGCTGTTCTTAGAATACAATAAATTTTAAAAATCCATGTTACTTGCTTTATAGCAGAAATTTGCATCAATAGGCAAAAATGAAAAATATAAATGATTATGAACTCTACATTCGAAGGGTTAGTCCAAGTGTTTGAACGGATTCTCAATGCAAATGAACTTTATCCTAAATATGATACGGCAAATCTTAAAAGATATTTAGAGGTCAATTATAGTTAATGATGGAAATGATCAACCATCTTTGCAGTATCTATTCTTGCTTTAATCTGGATTCTAGAATGGCTGGGTTAGCAAGTCTTCTTGCATGAGATCTGTTTTTTTTCCTACTGAATTGCCTGCGGCTGAATCTAATAGATAAGTGAAGTATTATTTGTCTCTACTTTGCATGGTTGGTTTGTTTCTTTAAATATTAACTGACCTGAAGCTCTAATTCCCTTTCTGATTAATTTTTACTGAACTATTCCCAGTTACAGTAGTGAAGCCGTATGTTATAGTCAGTTTAAGTAACCAAGGCAAGAGATTAAACAATGAGTCTCTTAGTAAGGATACAGATGGCATCCTGTATGAATGAAGATACAGATGACATCCATCTTCAAGGATTCAGCGATCAACCTTCATGAACACACTGAATCTGTCACCAACTTCATCAGTAAGTGCGTAGAAGTCCGTGGGGCCAAGAAGATATTCCCCAGTCAGAAGCCACGGATGAAATGGGAAGTCAACTCACCAGATTAGTGGCATTCAAGTCAGGAAATTTGACCCTGCACAAGAAATCCAAGTTCCATCTCTCCAAGACCATCAGAGAAGCCAAGTGTTGTCAAGAAACTAAGCTTGAGGTTCAAGAGAATGAACATAGTGACTACGACAGGGCATGCATGCAATCACGGATTACTAAGTAAATAGCAGCGATGCAGAATACAGCAGTGCAGCACTCCCTGATGAATTAAACCTTTCAGATTTCAGATTTATTGTCAGAGTACATGCATGACATCACATACAACTCTGAGATTCTTTTTCCTGTGGGCGAGCAGCATTAGTAGTGCAAAAAAAATGTACACAATGCACACATGTAAACAAACAAAGAAATGTAAAACAAACTGACTGTGCAATACAGAGAGAGAAAAAAAAACAATCAAATGCAAAAGTAAGTGCCCTTAAATGAGTCGCTGATTCAGTAGGTTGTTGAGGAGACTCAAGGTGGAGGGGAAGCAGCTTTTCTTGAACCTGGTGGTGTGAGACTAGTGGCACCTGTACCTCTTTCCTGATGGTAATAGTGAGAACAGAGCATAATTGCTGCTGTTCTCTTATGGAAGCATTCCCTGTAAATGTTCTCAATAGTGGGGAGGGTTTTAACTGATCTCCTGGGCTGTGACCATTACCTTGTGCAGAACCTTCCACTCAGGGATATTAGTGTCCCCATACCAGACCGTGCTGCAGGGGGTCAGCGCACTTTCCGCCACTCATCTATAGAAATTTGCCAAGGTTTCTGATGTCATCCCAAATCTCTGCAAACTCTTGAGGAAATTGCTCACCCATCTCCACCTCCACCCCAACGATCACTGGATCATACACCTCTGGCTTTCCTTTCTTGAAGTTAACAATCACCTCCTTGGTTTTGGTGACATTGAGTGTGGGGTTGTTGTTGGTGCACCATTCAGCCAACTTTTCAATCTCCCTCCTGTAAGCTGACTCATCGCTTCTTTTACACAACCCACTACATAGAATATACATGATCTATGCTTAAACAAGGAGTCAAGAGGGAGATTACATCCATATCAACAACAGCTGCTGAAGTCAGGGTGGCAGGTGACCCTGCAGAAAGCGACTGGCCCAGACAGAGACCCTTGACATCTCCCGAGAACCTGTGCAGATCAACTGATGGATTCACAGATATCTTTAATCTCTTCCTAAAACAGGTCAAAGCCCTTACTTGTTTGAGAAGGCCACTATTATAGCAGTAGTGATAATTAGATGGATTTTTATTGTCATAAACATTGCGCAATGCACATATGTACAGAAATTCATATTGCTATATCTGAACAGGTGCTTCATGAAGTAAAAAATCCAATTAAAAGGTTATGCATAAAGTTAAAATGAGATAATAAATACAAAAGTTAATAATCACCATAACGTGTGATACGATGAGGCTGAACACCCAGCTATCGACCAAACAAAAGCATAATCGTGGGCCAACATGACTACCGACCGGTGGCTTCAATATCCACCATCACAAGGTAATTTCAGATGCTGTTCATTGCTCACATTAACTCCTAGCCAACCTTGACCCATTTCAGTGTGTCTATGGCCACACAGATCATGGCAGAGTGTGAGCATTGCTGTGCAAATAATTCTGACGCAGAGTCCACAGACTGCACAACAGACTTAGCTTAAACGTACACACCAGTCTCAGTATACTGCTGGCTCCACGTGTCTGACTGTCCCCAAAGGGGCCTGCTCGAGTTTTTATATGGGCCAGTGATTGACAGCTGGCAGGGGGTGCCAACCTCCCGGGTGCCTACCTGTAGGTACAGTGGTTGTCCTCTGCAGTAGGCTGGTAGGAGTGCAGCAAACGTAATGGTTGTTAAGAGGAGGAAAGATTAGAACAAGAGGACATGAGTTAAGAATTAAGGGGCAGAGGTTTAGAGGTAACATGAGGGGGAACTTCTTTACTCAGAGAGTGGTAGCCGTGTGGAATGATCTTCCGGGAGAAATAGTGGCGGCGGAGTCAATTGTATTATTTAAGAAAAGGTTGGACAGGTCTATGGATGAGAAGAAGATGGAGGGTTATGGGCATTGTGCAGGGAGGTGGGACTAGAAAGGGGTGTTTGGTTCGGTGTGGACTAGAAGGGCCTAATGGCCTGTTTCCGTGCTGTAATTGTTATGTTATATGTTATCTCCTCACAGATGTCATCTTCCAAGATCCCCGATCTGCAGAAGAACATCCAGATACAAAAGACATTAGATCATTTTTCATCAGCTCTGCCTTCAGTATCGGGGTCTCCAGCAAACTCATTCCCAAACCTCACAATCTAGGCCTTAGTATCTCCCCACCTCCTCTGGAACTACATCTTTGACCCTGTCTAACCCCCCGTAATCAGTGAAGATATGTCAGAGCATCTCCTCTACAATCACACCAGTGCTCCTCAAAGATGTCCACTCGGCCCCTTACTGTTCTCCATTACACCCACAGCCTTATAGCTGAACACTGTTCCAACTCTATTATCAAATTTGCTAATACACCACAGTTGTGGGCCGGGCACCAAACAACGATGAGACAGAGGAGGAAAGAGATTGAAAATGTAGTTGCCTGGTGTCAAGATAACCAAAAGTCCATAAAACCATAAGACATAGGAGCAGAAATAAGCTCTTCAGCCCATTGAGTCTGCCCCGCCATTAAATCATGAGCTGATCCATTTCCCCACTCAGCTCCACTTCCTGGCCTTCTCCCCATAACCTTCGATGCGCTGACAAATCAAGAACCTATCAATCTCTGCCTTAAATACATCAAATGACCTGGCAACAAATTCCACAGATTTACTACCCCCTGGCTGAAGAAATTCTTCCACATTTCTTGTCCTAATCTCCTCCCACCATGGTAAACAACCTTCCTATATCTACTCTGTCCGAGCCTTTCAACATTTGAAATATTTCAATGAGATCCCCCTCCCATTCTCCTAAATTTCAATGAGTACAGCCCAAGAGTTATCAAACATTCCTCCTGTGATAATCCGTTAATTCCCAGAATCACCCTTGTGAACCTCCCCTGAACTCTTCCCAATGTCAGCACATCCATTCTTAGATAAGGAGCACAAAATTGCTCATAATACTCAGAGTAAGGTCTCAAAGTAAGTAAATCAATAGCACATCCCTGTTCTTGTATTCTGGATCTCTTGAGTGGAATGCCTGCATTACATTTGCCTTTTTCACTACCGACTCTACAAGCAAGTTTACATTCAGGCTATCCTGCACAAGGATTCCAAGGTCCCTTTGCATCTGGGTATTTTCAATTTTCTCCCCATTTAAAAAAATAGCCTTCTGGCTTATCTTTTATCTACTTAAGTGCATGACGTACACTTTCTGAAATTCCATTTCATTTGCCACTTCTCTGGCAATTCTCCTAATCTTAGATCTTCTGCATCCTCCCTGTTTCCTCAACATTACCTGCTCTTCCATCTACCTCCATATCATCTGCAAACTTGGCTGCAAAGCCATTCATTCCATAATCCAAATCATTCATATAGAACATAAGGGACATGGCCTTAACACCGACCTCAGTGTAGTGTAGTGATAGAGAGCTTCCACCAGGACAAGTAAGAAATGGAGTGTTTAGCATCTGGGGAATGTTGCATCTTGGGAATGTTGTTGCATCTTGGGTAGATTCAAGATGAATACCTCCACATGAGGTCAGGCTTGTGCATGTTCTGTTCTTAGTGCTATTTGCTTAGTTAATAAATCTAGTTTAAAAAAAACAAATTTCTTTATTGTGATAAAAGAAATATCACATGGTACCAGGAGTGGAAGAAACAGCCAAGTTCTGCTGTCCATAGGTGAGAAACAAAATAAAGAAACACACGGTGTGCAAAGTGAGTAACAGGCAATATCAACAGTGAAAATATAAAGAGTTAAAAAACTCTTAATGCTGTGAAATGGACTGGAAATGTTGACTATCAATGGAGGCTGTTTAAACAAAGCTTTATGGTGTACCAGCAAGCCATTGGAATTGAGCTGGATGCACGGAAGATTGTGCTGCTACTTACTGTGGTGGGACCTCAAGCTCTAGGGATTTTCAACACATTTGTTTTGCCAAGGCAGAAGACCAGTGCAAATTCGACAAGGTTATCGCGCTGTTTGATGAACATTGTTCACCAAAAACAAATGAAACCTTCGAGAGATATGAGTTCCACTCATGCACGTGGCTGCAGGGAGAGAGCTTTGATAGATTCTTAACTGACCTAACATTAAAAGTAAGTACGTGCAATTTTGATTTTCTGCAAGATACAATGATCCATGATCAAATTGTATTCAGGGTTAATGATAAGAAAATGAGAGAGAGGCTGCTGTGAGAAACAGAGTTTGCCTTAGCTGGAGCTATGAAGATATGCCATGCCAGTGAATTAGCACTGCAGCATGCAAAATGTTCAGTGTTAGTGTGAAAATGAAGGCTTAGCCGTAGCCACAGTGTCTGGACACACACACAAACAAAAAATGAGATACAGGAACAGACAAGAAGATGGAAAGACATTCAATTGTAAACAATGCAGCACTAAACATGAGCCAAAGCAATGCTCAGCTTATGGGAAAGTCTGTAAAGAGTGCAAAGGGCAGAATAACTATGCAAAGCAATGTTTTTCCAAAGGGAATCTAAACAGAAGTTAAAGTTTTCACACTCTAAAAGACACTGTACAGACGATAGAAGAAACTGCCCTCAGTGATACACTTTTCATGGACATGGTGTTGCAGGAAGTGAACAGTGTTGAGCAGGATAATTGGACTGTGTCATTGCATACAAATGGAAAAAAATATTCCTTTCAAGTTAGACACTGGAAAAGGTCAATTTGATCTCTGAGCGTGACATCAGGGCAATGAAGGTAAAAACCATACATCCATGCAAATCCACCTCACTGACAAAAGACAAAGGAGGAAAAACCCAACACCCAACCCCAACCCACCAATTTTCCCCTGCAACCGCTGCAACCGTGTCTGCCTGTCCAGCATCGGACTTGTCAGCCACAAACGAGCCTGCAGCTGACGTGGACATTTACCCCTCCATAAATCTTCGTCCACGAAGCCAAGCCAAAGAAGAAGAAGAAAAGGACAGAGCATCGACACAAAAGGTCCTTGTAAACTCAAGGTGAAAGTTAAAGATAAAGAGCACCACCTCAGGTTCACAGTAGCCCCAGATGGACATTATTCACTGCTTGATGACAAAGCATGTGAAAATTTAAACCTAGTCAAGAGGCTGTATCATATTAACAGTGACCATGTACAGAGCCATGTAGAAGAAATACTGGATCAATTTCCAAGGGTTTGGAGTTCTACCAGTCACATACAAGATACAGTTAAAAGAGGATGCACAGGTTGTTCATGCCTTGAGGCGGGTTCCAGCACTACTAAAAGGAAAGCTCTAGCAGGAACTCGACTGAATGATGACACTAGGGGTCATAAAGAAAGTGGAAGAGCCCACAGAATGGGTGAATTCAATGATATGTGTCAAAAAGAAGAACGGTGACCTGTGTGTGTGTGTGTGTGTGTGTGTGTGTGTGTGTGTGTGTGTGTGTGTGTGTGTGTGTGTGTGTGTGTGTGTGTGTGTGTGTGTGTGTGTGTGTGTGTGTGTGTGTGCGCGTGCATGCGTGCGCATGGACCCAAAAGACTTGAATATAAAGAGGTAATGTTATCAGATTCCAAACAAGGATGAAATTACAAGTGAGATGGCTGGTGCAAAGTTTTTCATCAAATTGGATGTATCCCAGGGCTTCTGGCAAATAATGATAGCACAAAATACAGTGCATTAAATCCACCATTTGGCTGATACTCCTGTATGAGGATGCCTTTTGGAATTTCTTTAGCTCCGTAGGCTTTCCACAGGACACAGGAGCACATCATAATTAGGGCAAGTGTGTGCATGGATGCCATGATCCTATGGGGATTCACACAAAAATAACACAACAAAAGGCTCAAAGTGCTACAAAGCATCCAGAAGTATGGATTAAAGTTAAACAGAGAAAAATATCAGTTTGGTGTGAAGGAAATCACCTTTCTGGGAGATAAATTGACAGAGGCAGGTGTGGAGCCAGATAAGAGCAAGGTGAAAACTTTTAGAGATGCTCAGATCCATTAAAAAAATATATATATTGAGAATGCTGGGACCACATGGTGATGGGTCGGGTTTGTGAGGGCTAACGGGACAGTTGTGGTGGGGCCTTGGCTCCCTAGATGTCCCGTCCTCATCACTTTCCATCCAGATGTCCTCATCCCCCAGCCAAGCATCCAGCTGCTCATCCTGCTGGACCAAGGCTGTAATTTTAACCAGGTCAGGTCGCCAGCCCGACCGTCGGGCTGCCTGAACCTGCTGAAGCAGCACCAGTCGGCAAGCCTCCAGGTCATTCGCTCTGCCTCGGGCAACAAGAAGTGCCTCCTGAAGCCACTGTAGGTCCGTCCCAGGGCTTCTGTTTTCCTGTCCTTTTGGTCAGAAACAGTCTGCAGCTTTTGCACCAGCTGATTGGTCATCCCTACCTAGCATTTTGGCAGTGACACCAACAACCAGTGGGCACCCCTCTGACTGCCTCTTGCTTTGGGAAACCCCAAATGGTGGCCCATTCATTCGCCACAAGGGCCTAGCTGATCGGACCAGTCCACGGGCTTACCGAAGTCAGCCAGCATGCTGGTCAAACTTCCAAATCCCTCACTATCATTGGGCCCAGCTGCGAATTCTGACTTTGGCGCCAGTACAACCTTTCCTTCACCTGTTCCAAAACATCCCTCTCTGATCTGTGCTTGGCCAAAACCCTTGGGTCCCTGCTTGCAGCGCCAATTGTTGTTCGGGTTCGTGTGGGTCCCACAGGTTAAGAACCAGACCAAAGTTGAAGTACAAAGCACACGTTTATTTCAGGGATGCAAACGGGGCAACAGGCTCAATATGCTACGCAAACCTGTGCACACTTACACAATACGCAAGGGGTAAATGTACACTTCGGATAATGAGGGAGGAACTGACAGAAGATTGGGGAAATTACATGAATACACACATTCAACAGTCAGGATCAAGGTGATACTATGTGCCCCCACCACTTGACCGGTACAGACATGGCTCTTGCTACCTAACCTTGGGACTCAGCCCAACCCAATGTGAAAGGTGCTACTTACACGCCATGAAGAGTCCAAAAGAGGCAGAACAAAAGGGCACATGGCCCTTTATAGTTCTGCAACCAATGCTGGGGGGGGGATGGGTCAATCACTCGGGATAGGCTGGGTCCCGTTGGCTGCTGTGGCCAATGCCTGGAAGCCAAGTGCAGGGGCTCAGCAGTGGTCAGCCGAGGTGATTCACCTGGGCCAATTGGATGAAGGTCAGGGCTGAGTCTGGGTGGGCTGCCTGGACTGAAGCCCCTGATGATTTAGGTGGGCTAATCGTAAGGGTCACCTTGATGGCTTGGGGTGAGTCTTTGACCTTGACTGGCAGGTAGTATGTCCTCTGAAAAGGAGCGCAGTAGCGCCACCAGGTAATGGATGCTGCCTCTCCATGACAGAAGCTATAGAGGTTGTGAATGCAGGTCAGAACAACATCATGTAAAATCCATCCCCTCCATTTAGTATATTCGTGTTACTTGCTTTATAGCAGAAATTTGCATCAATATGAAAAAATAAAAATATAAATTATTATGAACTCTACATTTAAAGGGTCAGTCCAAGTGTTTGAACAGATTTTAAATGTCATAGAAGGGTACAGCACAGAAAACAGGCCATTTGGCTGTGCCAATCATTTTTCAGCTCGTCCCAATACCCTGCTCCCATTTCATAACCCTCCAGACCTCTCTTATCCATGTATCTATCCAATTTATTCTTAAAACTCAAGATCGAGTCTGCACCCACCACATCAGATAGCAATTCATTCCACACTCCCACCACTCTGAGCGAAGAAGTTCCCCTTAAAGTTCCCCCTAAATCTATCCCCTTTCACCTTAAATCCATGTCTTCTCATACTTATCTCTCCTAATATCAGTGGAAAGAGCCAACTTGCATTTACTCTTGTCTTTACACCTCATAATTTTGTAAACCTCTATCAAATCTCCCCTTATTCTTCTTTGCTCCAAAGAATGAAGAACTAACCTACTTAATTTTTCCCTGTACCTGACTTCCTCAAGATCCTGCAACATCCTCATAAATCTTCTCTGCACTCTTTCAATCTTATTGATGTTCTTCCTGTAGCTTGGTGACCAGAACTACTCACAATATTCCAAATATGGCCTCATCAATCATTTATATAACTTCAGCATAACATCCTGACTCCTGTTCTCTATACTTTGATTTGTCAAGGCCAAAATGCAAAAAGCTTTCTTTACAAATCTGTCCACCTGTGACGCCACCTTCAGGGAACAATGTTCCTGTATCCTCAGGTCTCTTTGCTCCTCCGTACTCTTCAGTGCCTTACAATTTACAGTGTGCATCCTTCCTTGATTTGTTCTTCCAAAATACAATACCTCACACCTTGTCTGCATTAAACTCCATCATCCATTTACTGGCCCATTCACTCATTTGGTCCAGATTGCTTTGCAAGCTTCGAAAATCTTCCTCAATGTCCACTACGCCTCCAATCTTTATGTCATCAGCAAACCTGTTGATCCAATTTACTACATTATCGTCCAGATCATTGATATGGACAACAAACAACAATGGTCCCAACACAGATCCCTGAGGCACACCTCTCGTCACAGGCTTCCAGTCTGAGAAGGAACCATCCACTACCATTCTCTGTTTTCTCCCATACAGCCAATTTTGAATTCAATTTACAACTCCTCTATTTATACCTAGTGCCTTAACCTTCTGAACTAACCTCCCATGTGGGATCTTGTCGAAGGCCTTACTAAAGTTCATGTCGACAACATCCACAGCCTTTCCTTCATTAACTTTATCTTAACTCCTGTGAAAATATGATACAGCAAATCTTAAAGGATATTGTGGTGCACTGTTAGCCAGAATCAGACACACACAAAGATAAAGACTGTACAACAGGCTTTAATCCACAAAGACTTCCACAGAGCCAGGCTGGCTGTGGCTGCAGCAACTCTGAGTGAGGCCTCGGGAGGCCGGCGCAGGCTTATATCCCAGAGGTTGATTGACACCTGACCAGGTGGGGCTTGATCCATTCAGGCCGATTGATTGACAGCTGGCCAGGTGTTGTCCTGTCCCCTTACACTCCTGCAGGTACAGAGATTGCCCCCTGCAGTAGGCTGGTAGTGTACCACCACATATATTTAGAGGTCAGCTGTAGAGTAAATGGAACTGATCTACCATCTTTGCAGTATCTATTCTTGCCTTAATCCTGATTCTAGAATGGCTGTGTTAGCAACTTTTCTTGCATAAGATCTGTTTTTTTTTCCTACTGAATTGCCTGCGGCTAAATCTAATAGATAAATGAAGCATTATTTCTCTCCACTTTGCATGGTTGGTTTGTCTCTTTAAATATTAACTGACCTGAAGCTCTAATTCCCTTTCTGAACAATTTTTGCTAAACTATTCCAGTTACAGTAGTGAAGCAGTATGTTATAGTCCGTCTAACTAACCAAGGCAAGAGGTTTTAAGGATACAGATGGCATCCTGTATAAATGAAGATACAGATGACATCCTGTATGAATGAAGATATCCTAAGACCATCTTCTAGGATTCAGCCAAACCTCAATGAATACACTGCATCTATCATTAACTTCATCAGTGTTCTATTACTGACTGTCATTCATTTAGATGTACTTGTGTATTGGCTACAGCTGTAGGAGTGTCAGCCTAGCTGGCATAACAGATGGTCCTCAGTGACCCACTGGCCAGACTAAGGTAGCATTGTGTCTGTTAATAAAAACCAAGTATTATTCCATTCTCTTGTCTGAACTCTTATTGATGGTATCTCAATTTTATCAACAGACATCCACCATCATGAAGTGCTTTCAGATGTTGTACATCAACTCTCAGTCAACCTTGCCCACATTGATTTTCCTACTGGCCAAAAAGATCCATGGCAGAGGCCATCTCCCAAGTTCCTCACTCTGCAGAAGAACATTTAGACAAAAAGTATATCTATGTCGGACAACTGTTCATAGACTACAGCTCTGCTTTCAGTACCAAAGTCTCCAGCAAACTCATTCCCAAACTTGAGGATGTATGCCTCACTATTCCCTCGCTCCCTCTGGATCTAGATCCTTGACCCAGCCTAACAGCTTGTAATTAGTGAAGATAGGTCAGAGCATCTCCTTCACAATCACACCAATGCTCCTCAAGCCAACAATGCCCCTCAGCCCCCTACTGTACTACCTCTTCACCCACAGCTGCTCAGCTCTTCCAACTTTATCATCAAATTTCCTAACTGCACCACAGTGATGGGCTGGGCACCAAATTACAATGAGATAGAATGAGGAAAGGGAATGAAAATCTAGTAGCATAGTGTCAAGATAATCATAAGACCATTAGATATAGGATCAGAAATAGACTATTCACCCCATTGAGTCTGCCCCAACATTTTATCATGATTCATCCCCATTCAGCCCCACTGGTTAGCCCACTCCCCATAACCTTTGATTCCCTGTCTATTCAAGAACCTAACAATCTCTCCCTTAAATACACGCCATAGCTCAGTGGTAGACCACTGGTCTTGTAAACCAGGGGTCGTGAGTTTGTTCCTCACTGGGGTCTCATTTCTGTGAGGGGCACTGAACAATGTGGTGACTCTCTGTCTTCCTTACAATAGATAAAATTAAAGAATTTCATGTATGTTACATTCTAAATGTAGTATTACATGACAATAATAGTACTTTTAACTTCTCAATAACCTGGCCTACACAACCATTTGTGGCAACAAATTCCACTGATTTAAAACCCTCTGACTGAAGAAATTCCAACACATCTCAATTCTAAGTGGACCCTCTTCAATCCTGAAGTGGTTCCATCTTGTCTTAGACTCTCCCACTATGGGAAACAACCTCTGTCTTCAAAATGTTGCAGTGAGATCCCTCCTCATTTTCATAAATTCCAGTGAGTCTAGGCCAAGAGGTGTCAAATGCTCCTCATATAATTATCTTTTCATTCCCGGAATCATCCTTGCAAACCTCCTCTGAACCTTCTCCGACATCAGCTCATCCTTTCTTAAATGAAGAACCCAAAACTGCTCATTATTCTCCAAGTGAGGTCTCACCACGGCCTTATGAAGCTTTAACACCACATCCCAGCTCTGATATTTTCTTCTTCTTGAAATGAACGCCAGCATCGCATTTGCCTTCTTCACCACAATCTGCAAGTTTACCTTCAGGCTATCCTGCATGATGGTTCCCAGGTCCCTTTGCATCTGGGCATTTCCAATTTCTCCTCATTTAGAAAATATTTGATTTTTTTTTCCACCCAAGTGCATGACCGTACACTTCCAACATTATATTTTGTTTTCTGCTTCTCTGCCCATTCTCCTAATCTGTCTGATTACTTTTGCATCCTCCCTGTTTCCTCAACACTCCCTGCTCCTCCACCTGCCTTCATGACATCTGCAAACTTGCCCATAAAGCCATTCATTCCTGATCCAAATCATTAATATACCACAGCAAATGATCCCTGTGGAACACCACTAGCATCTGGCAGCCAACTAGAATATGATCCCTATAATCCGACTCTTTGTTTCCTGCCAATCAACCAATGTTATACCCACATTAATGTGTTTCCTGTTATACCATGAGCTCTTATCTTGTTAAGAAACCTCATGTGAGGCAACTTGTCAAAGACCTTCTGAAGATCCTAACACATAACATCCACACCATATCTTTTATCCAGCCTGCTTGTCACTTCTTCAAAGAATTTCAATTGGTTTGACAAACAAGATTTTCCCTGAAGGAAACCATGGTCTGTCTTGTCATGTGCCTCCAAGTACTCTGTAACTTCATCCCTAACAACCTCTGGCTCAATGTCAATAAAATGAAGGAGATGATCATTTAGGATTTGGGGCAGAGTCCACATCCATTAATGGTGATGAATTTGTAAGGGTAGATATCTTCAAGTTCTTAGAAATAAACATCTCTAAATACCTAACCTGGGTCAAATAGGGAAGTGCTCTACTATCGCAGAAGGCTAAGGAATATTTGTGTGACTCCCTGTCAACATCTTCTACTGGTACACCATTGAGAGAATATGTACAGGATACATCAAAATGTGGTATGGGAGGTGCTCTGCTCAATATCAAAAGCAGCCACTGAGGTAATGAATGCAGCTCAGAACTTAATGGAAACTCCCTCCCTTCCCTGAACTTCACCTGCACCTGCACTAGGCAGTCAGTGCTCTGAAGAACCCATCAATCTCCAGAAACATTCTCTTCTTTCTCCTCACATCAGGGGAAAAGGCTTAAGTGTGTGAAGGCACACACGAATAGGCTTAAAGACTGTTTCTTCCCTGTACCCATCAGGCTCCTGGATGAGCCTCATAACAGTTATCTCATGCTGCCCTTGTATGATGCTAATTGAGTTTGTCACCATTCCCCAACACTGAGAATATCTATAGGGAACGCTGCCCTCAGAGAGCAGCAGGAATCATCAAGGATCCAAACCACCCAGCACATGCTCAGTTCTCGCTGCTCCCATCAGGAAAGAGGTCTACATGCCACAAGACTCACACTACCAGGTTCAGGAACAGCTGTTACCCCTCCACCAGTAGACTGCTCAACAATAAACTTAATCAGCGACTCATTTAAGGACTCTTACTTTTGGACTTTATTGTTTTTTTTCCTCTCTGCATTGCACAGTTTGGTTACATTTCTTGATTTGTTTACATGTGTACATTGTGTATTTTTTTCACGACCAATTAGTGGTAATTCTGCCTTGCCTACAGGATTGTACGCAATGTCATGTATGTACTCTGACAATAAATCAGAATTTGAATCTAATTTGAATCTAATTGATCTTCCTTCTTTAAAATTTGTCTAAAAGCCTTCAAAAAAAACCCAGAAATCGGAAAGATTAATTCCAAAAGCTAGAACTGAAGGAAGTAATAATTCCAGATCTGCATTTCAGGATTTTGTTTCAAATCAACGCAGTATAATGTTTAAATATGTCACCTTATGCAGACATTTAATGAAAGCTGCAATATTGCTACCTACTTTCCTTCTTTTTATTGATGTTGTCAACTTCTCATTAAGTTATTAACCAACATTCATGAATAATGCGAGAAGAAATAGAAGCTGAAGTTGGACATTCAGTGCCCTTTGCTAACTCCCTGAAACAATAACATTATGCTTGATCTTTCAGCCCGAGTTCCATATCCCTTGAACATGTTTAATGACTAAAAAATCTACTGATATCTCAATTTTATAATTTTTATTCTTTGACTGTTTTTCCAGAGCCATTTTTGGGGGTGATTTCCAAAGATTTACTCCCCTCTGGTTTGAAAGGCATTCTCTTCTTTTCTGCTCTGATTGACCGACTACTTATTTTGATTCATTGTCACCTCGTTCTCATTCCCAGCCAGGGGAAACATTAACTTTATATTGAGCCTCACAAGCTGAGGAATATGTATTACAATGAGATTATTTCTGATTTTTGTCTAGTCAGTCTCCCTTCAGACCACAAGCCTGCCATTCCAGCAAACTGCTAACAAAGTAAAACCCAATTAAAAACAGCTTAAATAAAATGTGTGATTTTCTCTGTCAGAAATGTGTTTAATGCATTGAGGTGAACATGAGGAAACACTTTGTACACATCAGGGTGAAACAAAGACAAAGTCTTGCTGTTGAAAATCAGCCTTCATTTCACTTTCAGGTTGTTGTAAAGTGCTCTAAAAATAAAAAAAATGTCAACACGGCTGGGTGCTAAGTTTCCATGAATGCTTTCTTATGTGTACATTGACTGAAGATCAATAGAAAGACTGGTCAAAGACTTCACATTTCTTTCTTTTTAAAATATTTTTATTAATATTTTACAAAAGAAAAGTTGAACTATACAATTTTGAAGTGAGTTACAAGACCAGGAAGATAAAGAAAAGTTATAAAAATGATCACAAGTTCCAAAGCATAACCAGGATCATAAAATAAAACATAACAAAGGAAATAAATTTCAAAACCCCCTTCCCCTAAACAAGGTTGAAGATCAATGTTCATCAATCAAAGTGACACAATCCTAGAGATGGACAACACAATGTCAAAATTCCACATTAATGCTAAACCTTAAGGTCCATGAATAGAAACATAGAAAACATAGAAACATAGAAGATAGGAGCAGGAGTAGGTCATTCGACCCTTCGAGCCTGCTCCGCCATTCAACGAGATCATGGCTGATCTTAAAGTTTAGTACTCCGTCCCCGCCTTCTCTCCATAACCTTTAATACCCTTATACTGAAGAAATATATCTAATTCCCTCTTAAATATATTTAATGAACCTGCCTCTACTGCCCTCTGTGGCAATGAATTCCACAGATTCACCACCCTCTGGGTAAAGAATGGGCCCCATATCATTTGGAATTTAATATTTAAATTATTGATTGCACCTCTAATTTTTTCCCCAAATCATGTCCCTTAGCCATTGTATAGGTGGGGTCTTACCTTTCAACTTAATCAAAATTGCAAGTCTGACCATCAACGAAGACGAAGTGAAATATAAAATGCAGCATTGAACTCAGTTAGTGACACATCATCTTCTTGGAATGTTCTAAAAAGAGCATTCACTTTCATAACTAAATTCAGCTTCATGTTTGTTGCATAAACATGGTAAGAAAAACTAAATGGAAAACTTTCATACAGCTGGCAAAATATGTTGGGCAGAATGGCTTTCTTCTGAGCTACAATTATTATATGACTGAAGCTGACCACAAGAACATCAAGAGCCAAGACACAGAAGGTTAGCAGAATTTGATGAGATCAGTACTTTATTTCTGGGTCTGACCATGTAGGAGATGCCATTTAAATGAAGAGTCTGTTATTGTTGGCTATTCTGGTTTTGGTGATGGTGCTATGCACTTTGAATAATCTGGTGAGTTAAAAAGAACAGAGCAACTGCAGCCAATGTTATTTAAGCATTAGGCTTGCTGAAACAGAGGGGTATCTACCAAATAGGAAGCAAATCGCTGTTGAAACGTAGTGCTCTATTGCTAATCTAGCTATGTTAACATGGGGGGTAGGCAAAGCCAGGTCATGGTGTGTTTTTTTTTCCATCCAGAAGCCTGCTCCTTTCTGTAAATGCACTTTTAAGTTAAGTCAAGTTTATTGTTATCTGATTGCACAATGAAGCAGCATTCTCCGGTCCTCGGTTCAAAACCCGCAGACGCACAACCAGATTGTAACGCAGACAATACACATACAGGACTAGTATTCATATATACAAATAAATAAATAAGTTCTTTTTTCTTTGGCTGGGCTTCGCGGACGAAGATTTATGGAGGGGTAAAGTCCATGTCAGCTGCAGGCTCGTTTGTGGCTTACAAGTCCGATGCGGAACAGGCAGACATGGTTGCAGCAGTTGCAAGGGAAAATTGGTTGGTTGGGGTTGGGTGTTGGGTTTTTCTTCCTTTGTCTTTTGTCAGTGAGGTGGGCTCTGCGGTCTTCTTCAAAGGAGTTTGCTGCCCGCTGTTAGGTCTGCTTTGTTCATGAATGAGTGAGACAAACACCAGACTGAGTCGAAATCAGGGTTCTTTGTTCTTTATTACCGGATTGTAACACTTGCAACTAACCATGTTAGTCGGAGAATGCATTCTGCCGTTATCAGCAAAATGGTGATTTTTTATACCCTTGGATACGTGCTTAGAACATCATCATATCATTACTTGTCCAATGACTAAAACTGTTGCTATCCTTTCCCTGCTAGCTTCCTGCCTCTCAATCCATCAATGTCTCTCTTATCTTGTAAGTACAAGGATGCATTCACATCTTGTTACAGCCCTGTACAGGGTAACTCCTTACACATTCCCATCTCATGATGTTTTACCTTACACCGCCGAACTGTGAGGCACCAAGATGCACGGTTTGAGGCGATATCAGCCCACTGGCGGTGGTCAATGCGGCAGGCACCAAGAGCTTTCTTTAGGCAGTCCTTGTACCTCTTCTTTGGTGCACCTCTGTCTCGGTGGCCAGTGGAGAGCTTGCCATATAACACGATCTTGGGAAGGCGATGGTCCTCCATTCTGGAGACGTGACCTACCCACCGCAGTTTGATCTTCAGCAGCGTGGATTCGATGCTGTCGGCCTCTGCCATCTCGAGTACTTCGATGTTGGAGATTAAGTCGCCCCAATGAATGTTGAGGATGGAGCGGAGACAACGCTGGTGGAAGCGTTTTAGGAGCCGTAGTTGATGTCGGTAAAGGACCCATGATTCAGAGCCGAACAGGAGTGTGGGTATGACAACGGCTCTGTATACGCTAATCTTTGTGAGGTTTTTCAGTTGGTTGTTTTTCCAGACTCTTTTGTGTAGTCTTCCAAAGGCGCTATTTGCCTTGGCGAGTCTGTTGTCTATCTCGTTGTCGATCCTTGCATCCGATGAAATGGTGCAGCCGAGATAGGTAAACTGGTTGATTGTTTTGAGTTTTGTGTGCCCGATGGAGATGTGGGGGGGTTGGTAGTCATGGTGGGGAGCTGGCTAATGGAGGACCTCAGTTTTCTTCAGGCTGACTTCCAGGCCAAACATTTAGGCAGTTTCCGCAAAACAGGACGTCAAGCACTGAAGAGCTTGACTAAAGCGGCATCGTCTGCAAAGAGTAGTTCACGGACAAGTTGCTCTTGTGTCTTGGTGTGAGCTTGCAGGCGCCTCAGTTTGAAGAGACTGCCATCCGTGCGGTACCGGATGTAAACAGCGTCTTCATTGTTGAGGTCTTTCATGGCTTGTTTCAGGATCATGCTGAAGAAGATTGAAAAGAGGGTTGGTGCGAGAACGCAGCCTTGCTTCATGCCATTGTTAATGGAGAAGTGTTCAGAGAGCTCATTGCTGTATCTGACTCGACCTTGTTGGTTTTCATGCAGTTGGATAACCATGTTGAGGAACTTTGGGGGGCATCCGAGGCGCTCTAGTATCTGCCAAAGCCCTTTCCTGCTCATGGTGTCGAAGGCTTTGGTGAGGTCAACAAAGGTGATGTAGAGTCCTTTGTTTTGTTCTCTGCCCTTTTCTTGGAGCTGTCTGAGGACAAAGACCATGTCAGTAGTTCCTCTGTTTATGCGAAAGCCGCACTGTGATTCTGGGAGAACATTTTCGGCGACACTAGGTATTATTCTATTTAGGAGAATCCTAGCGAAGATTTTGCTAGCAATGGAGAGCAGCGTGATTCCCCTGTAGTTTGAGCAGTCTGATTTCTCGCCTTTGTTTTTGTATAGGGTGATGATGACGGCATCACAAAGGTCCTGAGGCAGATTTCCTTGGTCCCAGCAGAGCTTGAAAAACTCATGCAGTTTGGCATGCAGAGTTTTGCTGCCAGCCTTCCAGACCTCTGGGGCGATTCCATCCATACCTGCTGCTTTGCCACTTTTCAGTTGTTCAATTGCCTTATATGTTTCTTCCCGGATGAGGACCTCATCCAGCTCTAGCCTTAAGGGCTGTTGATGGAGCTGGAGCAGGGCGGATTCTTGGACAGAGTGGTTGGCACTGAAAAGAGATTGGAAGTGTTCTGACCATCGGTTGAGGATGGAGATCTTGTCGCTGAGGAGGACTTTGCCGTCTGATCTGCGCAGCGGGCTTTGGACTTGGGGTGAGGGGCCGTACATAGCCTTTAGAGCCTCGTAAAAACCCCTGAAGTCACCAATGTCCGCGCTGAGCTGGGTTCGTTTGGCGAGGCTAGTCCAACACTCATTTTGGATCTCCTGGAGTTTGCGCTGAAGATGGCTGCAGAGAGATGGTTAGTGCAACAGTTCCTTCGATCATTCAACATTTTCACTGCCTTTGGGAGAAAGCTATTTCTCATCCTTTTGGATACTCCTGTACCTCTTTCTCGATGGGAGTGGCTGTGTGTGGTGTGGAAGGGGTCCTCAATGATTTTTTTACACCCTCTTCAGACAACAATCCTGGTAGATCAATCTGTTAGGGGTAGGGTGGAAGGCGGTGGGGTCCACAACTTGCATTTGTGACAAAAGTAGTGAAATGTTCATTTTGTGTACTTTTATTATTTAGTGAAAGTGAGCAGCAGGAGCCTATTCATGCTTACACCCTTTCATTTAGAAATCCCAAAGTTGTTGCAAATGATTGAACATTTATCGGCGGATTACAGCATTTTCCATTGTCTTCAAGCTAAATCATTAGGATTGACGTAAAAGTTAAGCATTTACAAAGTAGGCTTGTTTTAAGTTTCTGGGCACCTTATGGTTCAAAGTCCACAACCAATGACACACTAAACCCTGACAGATGCTTAACAAAATAGCCAGCATTAAAAATACTGATCACTTCTATGTGCAGTTTTACTTATTTGGGATGGTGATAGTTGCGGGCACAGCAGCCTGGGAAGTCAAACTAGAAAACTAACAGCAATTTCAGGATTTCCCCCGCTGAAATTTCTTTCTGTTTAATGAAGTGGTAAAGCTGGCTGCTGGTAACTTCATCATAATTACTACCCCTGCGCAGCCTTGATTAGTGTGTCTTTGAATAAGAGAATACTTAAGTTGGTGACTAATTGAAAATTGTGGCTGAAAATTCTGACTGAATAACAAAGTAGTCTTCTGGCCTTTGTCTGAGTGACCTGTGATATTGGCTTTCAATGACATTAATTAGGCTGCTCTTTGATGGGCATTACATAACAGGGTCCAAGGCAGGGGTGCAGTGCAAATTTCCTTTGAATTGAATTGAATTGTTTATTTTCATGCATTACCTTCTCTAATTTACAGTGAAAAGGGTTGTTATCATGCTATCATGGCAAGCCAAACCATACTGAAACATAGCAGATAGTGTGATTCAAAAATAAATTTCAGGTTATAGTCTTACAGTAAGTCAAATTGCAGGATACAGTAGGTGCCTTCAAGCTCCCTTGTAAAATGGGGTTAACCGGGCAATTTGCCCAGTTAGCGCCCCACTCACAAGACAGCTTGAAAGGGTCCGACCTGATCAGCGTTGTCCAAAGTCAACTGAGTCCATGCCCTACCTCGGAGGTAGTCAGGGAACCCAGTTAAACTTACCCAGGGCGTGTCCACCGGCGGCAGAGGGGACACTGCAGTGGAGCCCAGGGTGGGGGTAGGGGGAGAGACAGGGGGCCACAACTGGGGAGAGTGAGGTCACTTCCATGGGGGAGAGAGGAGAAGGGACACTGCTGCAGGGGAGAGAGGAGAGGGGTTGAGGGGGGCGACTGACAGCCAGTGGGGGTGGGGGGGGGCAGGGGAGTCTTACCGATAGTGACGGGCTGGGATCCCCCTTAAATCGCTGTGTTGACGATTTAATGGGTCCATCCCCCTGCAGCTTAAAAGGTCCTGGAAACACCTTTAGCCCCAATAATCGCACCTGAGTCCCAGGACGGCTACCCAGGTGCTGCAGCTTAAAAGCGCCTAGTGTTGATTGATGAGAGTGGTGGAGATTCAGGAAACTACAGTTAAACAGTGCAGGGGCATTACCTTTTGAGAGCTCCATGTTCTTCTTTCCATATATAAACAATTTCCAGGGTAAAACATTTCAATTCTTGACTGATGGAGATGTGATTCTACTTCAGTTATTCTTGGGAACTACCTGAATATTTCATGATTTTAAGTACAGTTGGAGTGATGGAATTATGCTTCAAACCATCAATATTCATCAAACCTTCAGAGATTGTTTGCTATGTCTTTGTTGAATTGGATTCGACGATGATGACTCAGTCGCATTATATAAAATGAATCTAATATATATACTATCTGAGTGGGGTGTAGTTTATGAGCTAAAGCACACATTCTACTTCTTATGCATGGTTTCTGTGTGCTCCTGATGCATGAACTCAGGGATCTTCACGCTCAGCAGTCATGGACCAGAGGCTCCCAGCAATCAAAGCAGTCAATGAATCTCTTCAAGGAGCCTTTGAACACATCCTTGAATCCTTGCCCCTATCCGCCTAATAATTTCTTCCCATGACTTTCTCAAAAGAAAGTCTGTTTTGAGTGTTTGGTGTCAATTGGGCAAACAATGTGCACCTGCCAGTGTATCTGACCATGTGTGACTATGGTAAAAATGCAATAGTGGAGAAACTCAGCAGGTCAAACAGTGTACATTATCTTTGGCTTGGCTTGGCGGACGAAGATTTATGGAGGGGGTAAAATGTCCACGTCAGCTGCAGGCTCGTTGGTGGCTGACAAGTCCAATGCAGGACAGGCAGACACGGTTGCAGCGGTTGCAGGGGAAAATTGGTGGGTTGGGGTTGGGTGTTGGGTTTTTCCTCCTTTGCTTTTTGTCAGTGAGGTGGGCTCTGCGGTCTTCTTCAAAGGAGGTTGCTGCCCGCCAAACTGTGAGGCGCGATAAAGATACATAACCAAAATTTCAGGATTGAGTCCTTCATCAAGGAATGACCAAAAAAAAATAGACAGATTCCGGAATAAAAATATGTCACCGTGGCCTCAGTGCCAGGGGTTGAGAGAGGACATTGACCATGGTTTGCTTATTAGTGAATTTGGAGAAATTTATTTTTGAGAGAGTGTTGGGAATATTTTTCCTGTGTGTGCAGTTGTCAGAATCATAGATGAGGGCAGCGATCCTTGCTGCCAGTGAGACCGTGTGCTTTGTGTCAGGTCTGAGGCCTTTGCTCTCAATTGTTCAAAGACCATGCTGCCACACTGAAGGCAGTGTGAAGTTCATTAGCAATGCCTACCTTCGGAGAGTGGTCTGACTGCCGATACCAAGGTATTCGGCACTTAACATCCGTTTGGCCAACGCCCGGCCGCATATTTGTCTGTGGTTCCACAATTATTCAGTTACCATGAGCAAGTCCGTAGCAATTTAGAACAAGCGGTTGCTAGCTATAGGAAATTGTATACTGTACACCCAAACTGATCTGACTTCCCCGCTCTCTCCCCACAACCCTGTACCATTTCCAACCAATCCCACAGCCCTACATTCTCCCCATAGCCCTGCATCAGTCCCTACACTGATCCCACTGCCCTGTTCTCTCCCCACAGCCCCGTGTCGGTCCCCAAACTGATCCCACTACCCCACTCCCTCCACCTGCCCTGTATCGGTCCCCACACTGACTCCATTACCCGGCACTTTCCTTACAGTCTCGTGTTGGTCTCCACACTGATTCCACTGCCTAGCTCTCTACTACTGCCCCATGTCGGTCCCCACACTGATCTCACTGCCCCATTCTCTCCCCATTGCCCTGTGTCAGTCTCCACTCTGATCCCTACTTACAAATAAAAATTTAGCTTGGTTAAGTATATAATATGGTATTCACATTCCATATTGTCCAATTTCACAGAACATATCGTGGACATTAAGTGGCACGTATTGGAAAGTGACCAGTGATTTTCAGGACAAATGTGTGATGCAATAGGAGAAGGTTGTTGGAGGACCTTGGCCTTGGGGATATTAACAAAAGGACCATCCTTCAATTTGCTTCAATGAATGAAGAAATGATGGAGCTCAGCCTCCATGTGTGTACTACAACAAGTTCTTAAAAGGATTTTGGTGAGAAACGTTAACTCTGTTTCTCTTTCCACAGATGCTGCCTGACCCAATGTGTGCATCCATAATTTTTTGTTCTTATTTTAGACATCTGGCAAGTCACTGTCAACTTCCACCCCAATCTCAAATTTACTTGATCCATCTCTCCCAACACTCTTCCCTTTATCAATCTCTCTGTCTCCATCTCGGGGGACAAACTCTTGACATTTTCTTCAAGCCCAACAACTCCCACAGCTACCTCAACTGCACCTCTTCACACCCTGACCCCTATAAGGATTCCAGGCCTTTCTCAAAATTCCTCTGTCTCCATCGCATCTGCTCCCAGGTTACGGTCTACCATGCCAGATCATCCGAGATATCCTCCTTCTTCAAAGCAGGTGTATTCCCCTCTACTACCATCAACATGGTCCTCTCCCACATAACATCAATCTGCCCTAGCCCCCTCCGCTCCCACGCACTGTAATGACAGGAAACCTCTTGAACTCCCCTACCACCCCACTAGCCTCCACATCAAAGATTTCTTTTTTTGTCAAATAATAGTACAGAACATGTAATATTAAACAAAATTACCTTCTGCCTGCCGTAAGATAGTGATTCGCCATTACGGTAAGAGATAAAGCAAAGCAAGAGAGAGTCGCTTTAGAGTTACTGAGTGTTCGTGGATTCTCCTCCAGTTCTCCTGCAGCCTCTGCAGCTGTACAAACTCCTGTTCGGTCCATTGAGCTCCAGATATAAACCTCCGATATGATAAGGGAGCCTTCGGTGCCCAAAGTCTTTCTGAAGCCCTTCTTGACCTCAGCACCCTCTCATATCCCAGCTTTCCATGAGCCAGTATCCAGCAGCTAGCACCCATGCAGGTTCCCTGATGGCAAATCTCCTGCAGCCTGTAAGGGCTCCTCAGCTGCTGAGCCCCTAGCTGATCTTCTGCCATGGTAACTGTCTTGTGGTGGGCCTTCATATCCAATATATTATCCTCTATGATTTTTGCCATCTACTACACCACCCGTCAGTCTTCCCCTCTCCTCCCTTCTCTGCCTTCCATAGGGGCTGCTCCCTCCATGATTCTTTCATCCACTCCTCCTTCCCACCAATCTCCCCCTTCACACCTACCCCTGTAATCACAGGAATAGCTACACTTGTACCTGCAACTCCTTCCTCACCACCATTTGGGGTCCCAAACAGTTCTTCCAAATGAAGCCACACTTCACTTGCAAATCTTCAGGTCTCATCTATGGCAGCCAGTGCTACTGTGGTGGTCTCCTCAATATCGGATAGACTGGATGCAGACTGGGAGATCACATTGTTGAGCAACTCGGCTCCTTCTGCTGCTATGGGTGGTGGTGGGGGGGGGAATTACCCAATCCCACCCATTTCATTTCTCCACCCCTTTCCCTTGCCAATACGCCTGTCCAAGGTGACATGTACTGGCAGACTGAGGCCACCCGCCAATTGAAGGAAGAAAACCTTAAGTTCTATTTGGGCACCCTCCAACTAGATGGCACTTAACATCGACTTCTCCAGTTTCCATTAGCCACCCCCAACATTTATTCTTATTTTCCTTTCCTCTAGCTCTGTCTGTCTTTCTTTCCTTTTCCTTCTGTTTCCTTGACCCCCTGCTCAATTCTCACCTTTCCTCTCCCGTCCTCCTGTCCAATGACCTTTTGTCTGTTGCTCTATGCTCCTCCCCTGCCCTTTTCTTTCACTTTTTCCCAGCCTTTAATTCAGGTTCCTGTCTGTTCTTTTACTCAACCGACACGGTTGGCGTCGCGGTTAGCCCAACACCAGTGATCGTGACAGGGGTTGGAATCCCACGCTGTCTGTAAAGAGTTTGTATGTTCTCACTCTGTCTTTATGGGTTTTACCTGGGGTCTCCGGTTTCCTCCCATCATTCAAAATATGCCGGGGGTGTAGATTACTTGGGTCTAAATTGGGCGACACGGGCTCGTGGCTGGAAATAGCTTTGTTACCGTGCTGTGTGTTTAAATTTAAATTTTAAAAAATTTCAAAGGGCTCAGACCCACAACACCAGTAAATATATCTTCCCCTCTTATGGACGTTGCAAGACCTGCTGAGTTTCTCCAGCAATTCTGTGTTTTCACTACAATCACAGTATCTGGCAGACTTTGGTGATTCACTCTGACACCCGCAGTGGTTTCTATTTCAAACACAAGTGTTGCCTCTAAACAGCAGGAGCCTGATAATGACCAAACCTAAATCTGGAGCAGAAACCTTACAGATGGAAAACCCAGTGGGTTGGTGTAGGCAATATTTTGGGTTGAGACACTGCACCAGGATTTGCTGGGATCCTCCAGCAGATTGTGTTTTTATTTTTGGCTCCAGATTCCAGCATCTGCAATCTCCTTTGTGATAACCTGTTTATCTAGCACCGAATCGCTGGAGGAACTTAACAAATCAGACAACATCCACAGGTAGAAATGATCAGTTAGTGCTAAAGGCTTCTGACCTGGAACATTGACTGATCGTTGGTTCCCATGGATTTTTTTTCAGACCTGCTGAGTTCCACCAGACATTCTTTGTTTGTCCCCTTTTTTAAATCTCCTCATGCCTGGAATCGAGATTAGCCTACTGAACACTTAATTTCAAATACAACTGCACTGAGCTTGGAACTTTTAAACCTGTGGTTCATATTCAGGTTCACTCTGACCTGGCATGTATTTTAAGGAATTGTCTAACTCTTTAAATGTTTATGTGGAGCTGATTTTATGTGTTAACGTTGCTACTAGGAACAGAATATCCTCAGTTCTCTCTCCATTAAATATAATGGTTAAAAAAAAATCACAGGGATCTTATGTGTAGTTTATCAGGAATAATCTTCATCAGGGGAAACCTTAGCCAGAGGCAAAATCTCAGATTTAAAAAAAAATTTAGAAATACAGCACAGTACAGGCCATTCCAGCCCACGAGCCCGTGCTGCTACACCCAAATGACCTACAACCCCGGGTAGGTTTGAAGGACGGGAGCAAACTGGAATGCCTGGAGGAAACCCACGCAGAAATGGGGAGAGCGTACAGACTCCTTACAGCCAGTGCTGGATTTGAACCTGGGTCCCATTTGCTGATGCTGTAACAGTGTTGTGCTAACCCTCAAGCTAACTATGCCGACCCAAAATGGTTCATCCGATCTCATTACTTATTGGTTATTCTTTTAAAATAGCAGAAGGTTCGAAGGTAAAGTGCTGTGTTTTTTTGTTTATATTACAGATGGACTTTCTTGTTCTAATGCAGCAAAGGAAGAGAAGGGAAGCTGTTGGACGTGACTCATTGTAAAATAGACTCTTCTATCAATTTCAACCTCCATCTCAATTCATCCTGCTCTCTCTCTCTTCTGAACTTATAGCAATCCTATCCATTCCCTCCACTGAACATTCCCCACTCATTTCACATAGTCCCAGCGTTCACATTGCCGCATTCCATTTACTTCTTTACGATCCACTTCTGGATCTCCTCACCCTCCACCCTCAGCGGTCCTACTTCTTGTGCCTTCCATGGGGAGATTAAAAAACCCATTTCTTTCCTAATTCACTTTCTTCCCCACTCTCAGAATCACAATTGGCCACACCTTGGCCTTCCATTCATCATAATCTTTCTGCACGGTCACAGAATATATAGATATGTTTTTTGTGGGAGATAAATTGGGAAATGTTTGTGAGTGTAGGTCACATGCAAACTCTTTCAAACAGATCTTATTTAAAATACTGGAGCTCTGCTAATGCTAGAGATGTTGGGGCCTCAGAGCTTTGCAAAAGCTTTGGAGAGTGGCCAAGAGACTTCACTAATGGATTGTTGTTTACAAAAAGGCAACAGATGAAAGAGCTTGTCAGAGCAGCAGACAGTCTGGAGGGTCTTGACTTTCTCAGGTAGAGAGAATCAAACAGGCTTTTTGTGTGTGTGTGTGTGTGTGTGTGTGTGTGTGTGTGTGTGTGTGTGTGTGTGTGTGTGTGTGTGTGTGTGTGTGTGTGTGTGTGTGTGTGTGTGTGTGAGAGAGAGAGAGAGAGAGAGAGAGAGAGAGAGAGAGAGAGAGATCAGTTCTACAGTGTTACAGTTAGCAGCAGCAACTTGGACTGGAACAGGGCAAGCTGGAAAGCTTGTGGAAAACCCCATTTGGAAGATGGGTTGTGAGTGCTTAGTTCAGTCTGGTCAAAGCCCTTGTGGTTCATGCAAGAGGAGAGGACTGGCTGTCTAATGTTTAACTTGGAATAAGAGAAACAAAAAGGAACTCTGTGATGACCTGAAAGATAGAGGTTATCATCTGGAGAACCCTGAGGAACAAATTTCATCAGCAAGACACTGAAGTGGTTGATTAAAAAAGACTCAGTTGTGGGTGTCTTGGAACAACAAATCTCTCTCTGAAAACCGACAAGAACCTTCCTAAGTGATAACCATTTACCTTTCAAGCACCAAAGTCTGGTGAACTTTATCAATGTTAAATTCTGTGCACAATATCAGAATTGCCTGGAACCAGTAAACTTGGAGAGGTGAGAAGTGAGAATGGACTGTGAATCAAAGAACTTTTCTGAACTTACACACACGTGCATTTAGAATTAGAAGGGGGTTAAGTTAGGTTAATAGTGATAAGTTAAAATGTGACTCTGTTTTCATGTTTCAAGATAATTAAAAGCAACTTTTGTTTAAGTAACCATTTGTCTTGGTGAATATCTATTGCTGCTGGGTTTTGGGGTCCTCTGGAGTTGTAACAACACTACCAATTTGCTAGCCACATCTTCATTTTCATTGAGAAGAGTGGACACCAGCTTTTCAAGTTGGCACCCTTTCTCGAAATTGACGGCGAATTTAACAAGGCTCATTAAAGGGTCCTGCCTGAAACTTTGACAGTCCAGTTCTCTCCATGGATGCTGTCTGACCTGCTGAGTCCATCAGCTCTTCTTTGTTTGCTCAAGATTTCAGTATCTGCAGTCTTATGAATTACTTATTGTTTTATAATATTAAGAGAGCAAGCTTCAATACTCTTTCACCACTGTCCTGCCCCCACCTATTTTGAAATGTAGCAAACAATACCCATTTGCCAACAGAACTTCATATAATCAGATCGCATATTGCAACAACCAGCGCTACTTCTGCCACCTGTCTTTAGCTTTGCGATCATCCAAATCATTTGATTCCGACTCACTGTTTGTGCCATCTTCAAGAAGCAATCGATCAGCTACGAAGTGTTTATATTTGGACCTCACAAACCGTCTCACCTTCCTGCTTCCCTCCTTTGCCAAGCTGACCACCGTCCAAATCCTTTCCCATCTAAGCCCTTCTCACTGCATTCATTCTGCAAACCACTAAGACATGGAAGCTCAGCATACAGGACCAAGCAGCGGTGATTGGGAAGATACCCGGTCACCCAGCCCACAGACGGTGGAGTCGAGCCAACCATGTGGTGCAGTAGCGGACACACCCCTGGGGATTGCATCAACTCTGCAGTGGGTAATGGGAGAAGTTTGCCGGCCGACCATGTTCATTATTAAACCCAGGGAGCCCAACGCAGACGTTACTTTCAAGAGGTGGCTGCACGGGATGCAGACGTTAATGCGCCACCAAAACCTAAGGGTTGCTGAAGATAAGTACGATCTCCTGTTTGCATCCGTGGGCAATCGGGCGCTTCAAATAATTAAAGACTGCCGACATACGACGAGGTGATGGTCCTGCTGCAGAAACAGTACGTGTCCCCGATGAACCCAATGACCTGGCGTCAAGTCCCTGGGGAGCCCTAAGCACAGTTCGTGTGGGCAATGAGAAAGCTGATTAGAGCCTGCAGGTGTACTATAGTGAGTGCCTCCGAGTATGCCGATGAGCTGATGCGGGACGGACTGTTGATGAACATGCTATCAACCCAGGTCGATCGAAGACTTCTGGAAAAGGGTAAATACACGTTGCAAGAAGTACTGGACTTGGGAGAAGTGATGAAGACTGCGGTGCAAAGCTGTGAGGCTTACACTGCCGGTGGTCTGGCGTCCACGTGGGGAATGAGAGCTCCGCCATGTTGGGATATGGCACAGATGGTAGTGGCACCCGGGGCTGGGAAGTGTGGGTTCGGCCGGCAGGCCATGCACCCCCGGAAGTTCTGCTCAGACAGGAACGCAGTGTACTCAAATTGCGAAAAGAAAGCCGGGGACAGCCCACTACCAGCAGTGCCACGTGCGATCTGAGGGACAAGTGGCCATCTTGGGGGAGAGCTGACATCAAGACAACGATTGCTAATGTTTCTTCCGACTTCAGATCAGCGATCGTTAGCTTCACCTCCGGTACCAGCCATGTGTGAGTACAGGGGGTGGCCATCTTCTGAGGTACCGAGTCCGACCTAACCCTGGCCTCTGTGATGCTGGATCAGAACAGACCTCACCAGCTGGCGCGGTCAATGAATGAACATTGAGGTAAACGGTCACATCAAGGTTTGTTTGTTTGACACAGGGAGCACCAAAGGTTTTATCCACCTGGACTTAGTAAAGTACTGTCCACTGAAGGTGTCATTGAAAACATGTTGAATATCCCTGGCATTGAAAGCTCAGTCCACAGAGACATGTGGGTACTGTCGGGTAGACTTAAGGGTGCGGGGCTGGGAGTACAAGGGTTTTAAAATCATGGAAATGCCCAAACTCTGTGCGCCGGCTATCCTCGAAATTGTAACGATGCAGTTTGACGGTCCTCACCCCCTGATTGCAGTGTAGAACAAGGAAATCAGCTCAGCCAATGGGAGTAAGCTGAGCAGTATGTGTGGGCTATCCATCCTTCGGGTCCAGCCACCTTCGCTATTTGAGCACCTATCAGAGGTGCCAAAAGCAAGAGATATAGCCCGGAGGACAGATGGCTCATTAAAACTGAAGTCCAGAGGCTGCTGGCCGAAGGCATCATTAAGCTCATCAGCAGTACCTGGTAAAAGGGTGGGATAAGATCCGGACAGTAATAGACTACAGCCAGACTGTGAATAGATTTACATTACTGGATGCCTATCCCCCCCACCCTGAATTGCCGACATAATGAACAAGATAGTCCAACACAGGGACTTCTCCACCATAGACCTTGTCAGCATACAACTTGCTCAGGGGACAGGACCCACATGGCTGTTGAAGCTGACGGCTGACTGTATCAGTTCCGCAGGGTACCATTCGGTCTGATGAATGGGGTATCAGTGTTCCAAGGTAGATGGACCACGTGATGAACAATCACAAACTAAAGCCAACATTCCCGTATCTGGAATAATAACCATATGCGGCCATGATGTGGAGGAACATGGTATGAATCTCGGGGAATTCTTCGCCACAGCAAAAACACTAAACCTGATACATAATCAGAAGAAGTGCATGTTCCGCCCTTCACAGCTGGTGATACTAGGGTACGTGGTGGAGGGAGGGATCGTGTCCCCGGACCTCGAGAGAATGCGCCCCCTTAGGGAACTCCCGTTGCCTCAGAACCTGAAAGCCATGAAAAGGTGCCTCAGGTTCTGATCTTATTATGCCCAATGGGTCCCCAATTACACGGACAAGGCCCAGCCATTAGTGTAGACAACAGATTTTCCCCCATCAGCGGAGGCTCGTAAAGGCATCGCGGGCATCAAGGATGAGATTGCCAAGGCGGCGATGCACGCCATTGATGAATCCATCCTTTTCCAAATGGAAAGTGATACCTCTGATGTTGCCCTTGCAGCCACGCAGAGTCAGGCAGGCAGGCCAGTGGCATTTTTCTCTAGAACACTTCAGAGGCCAGAACTCAGGCACTCTGCAATTGAGAAAGAGGCCCAGGCTATAGTGGAAGCTGTGTGTCACTGGAGGCATTATTTGGGGGGTAGGCCATTTACCCTGCTGACGGACCAAAGGGCCATCACATTTATGTTTAACAACAAACAGCAGGGCAAAATAAAAAATGATAAGATCACGCAGTGCAGAATCAAACTCTCCACGTATAATTATGAGATCTTATACCGACCAGGGAAGCTTAATGAGCTACTCGATGCTCTGTCCCGGGGAATGCACAAGCGAAGCATCTGAAGTTCCTGCATGACAAGCTCTGCCACCCTGGGTCACAGGCTGTATCACTCTGTGAGGGCTAGAAATTTACCCTACTCAGTTGAGGAGATTCGGGAACTGTCCCGTAACTGCTCAGTCTGTGCCGAATGCAAGCTGTATTTTTACAGACCGGATAGAGCCCAACTGATTAAGGCAACCCATTCCTCGATCGTCTTAGTAAGGACTTCAAGTGTCCCCTTCCATCCAATAACAGGAATCTGTACTTCCTGAATGAAGTGGATGAGTACTCCCGGTTCCCATTTGTTATCTGTTGTCCGGATATGACCACACCCACGGTCATCAAAACACTCCGGATTATATTCACTATGTTTGGATACCCCAGCTACAAACACGGTATCATGAGTCAAGACAGTATCTAAAGGCAGTGGGGATAGCCACGAGCAGAACTACTACTCCCCGCGGGAATGGGAGTGGAGAGGGAGAATGGTACAATCTGGAGAGCAATATTGTTGGCCCTCACATCAAAAGGGATATCTGTCTCTCTGTGGCAAGAGGTACTACCAGACCCACTGCATGCTACCAGGTCCCTGCTGTGCATGGCTACTAATGCCACCCCCCATGAGAGACTCTTTTCTTTTCCCAAGAGGTCAGCATCCGGCTGATGACACCGGGGCCAGTACTTCTTTGAAGACATATTAGGCACCACAAGACAGATCCCTGGTGGAAAATGTGCATCTGGTTCATGAGAACCCACAATACACATTTGGGCGGTACCAGGATGGGAGGGAGGATATGACGTCAGTACGAGACTTATTAATCTCTATTTTTTTAAAGAAAATCCAACACTTTCTCTTCCTTAATCTCAACATTGTCCACCACACAAGCCTGTTCTATTCCAACCTCACGCTGATAAAGGCCCTTTTCTCTCGCGAATGCTGAAGCAAAGTATTAATTTACAATCTTTCCAACCTCCTCCACCTCTAGGCACATAAGCAGCCCTACCTTCACTCTCATCATCCTCCTGTTTTACATATATGCACAGAATGCCGTGGGATTCTCCTTAATCCCTTTGCTAAAGCAAAGAAGCTCTCCCAAGTTCTTTCTTAGTACTTTAACTTCTATATTAGAAAAAGAGGGAAACAGAATACATAGGCCCATTAGACTAACGAAGGTCAGAGGGGAAATGTTGGAATTCAAAATTTTATTACAAGACACATCATAAAATTGAGGTAGCCAGGCGAAGTAAAAAAACCCCACACATTTAGCCATTTTATTGGAGTTCTTTGAAGAAGCAACATATGGTGTGGATAAAAGAGAATGGGTGGACCTGCTGTGCTTACCAGAAAATATTCAGCTTATCTTTACCCATTCTTTAAAATCCAAGCACTTTCATCTTTACCGCGGAATTAGGCAAGGTTGTCCTTTTAGGCAATTACAATTTAATTTGGCATTAGAACCATTAGCTGTGGCCTTTTGGCAATCTAATGACATTATGAGGTGGGAGTGTTCATAAGGTTTCTTTATTTGTGGATGATCTTCTGTTGTATAATCTCTGTTCCAAGTTCAAAGTTCAGTGATGTTGACATGTGGACTTGAAATTGATGTGATACACAGGCTTTAGATGGTTGAAGCATGCAGACTTTGGATGGGACAGACACACAGGCCTTAAGTGGATGCGACATGCAGGCTTAAAGATGGGTGGGACACGCAGGCTTTTATTGGAATACTTTATTTAAAATCAACACATAAATGACAATTATGATAATCAATAAAATCATAAATTGTGATATTACAGAGATTACAAATATATGCTGATTTATATATAAAAAAGAGGAAAAGAAGAGAAAAAGAAAAATAACTCTCTAAAAAACCCAACTAGTCCCCCCCCAACCCTTACTAACCTGACTAAAATCTAATAAGTAAAATATATAATAAGTTAGATATTGAATTGGATTGCTTCAGAATACGCTCAAGGATTTAAAAAAAATATTATTCTATAAAAACCCTTACTAATTTTTGGGGAAGAGTTCATCGGTCTGGAGGGTTCAAAAGAAGTATTTATAATTTTAATATAATTTATGACCATTCAGGCTTCAAATCTGTAAAAATACAAAATATTTACCCCTCAAATTGTATGTATTTTGTTCTAATGGAATGCAGCTTTGAATCTCTGTATGGTATCTTCCTAGTGTTAATGTAACATCTGATTTCCAAATAACAGCAATACATTTCCTTGCTATTGTAAAACTAAATTAACTAAATTAACAAATTTCAATTGAAAATCTTATAACGATCATTTGGGAGTTATATCCTCAACATTTCCCATCAGCAATAATTCAGGATTTAACGGAAAAACAACTTACTAATGGAAATCCAAAAAGGTTTAACCTTTGAACAAAACTATGTAGAATCAATAAAAGTTCCAATATCGTTTCCACATCTAAAACATTGATCCAATGTATCCGATTTCTATCTATTCAATTTCTGAGGTGTAATTATGCAATTGGTGTAAAAGGTTATAGTGAAGTCATCTACATTAATTGTATTGCACATAACTTCTTTACACAAATCTTGCCAAACCTGCTGATCTATTGATATATTCAAATCTTTTTCCCATATTTCCTTTGACTTAAACAAACCTAATTTAGGAGTTTTTTTTCTTGTAACATCCTATATGCTACTGAAATCAATTTTTTAGCCATTTCATCAACAATTAACTGTTCTAAATCTGTAGGATCTTTTAAAATCATATCTGATCCTAATTCCTCTCGCAGGTAAGCTCTTAATTGAAAATAGCAAAAAAGTGTATTATGATTAATGTCAATTTTGATTTTTAATTGATTAAATTACATCAACCTACCATCCTAATTTATAAATTACTTCATTATTCCAAATAATTTATATAAAATTTTCAAATTATTAACAGTAAGTATACCTAAATATTTAATATTATCTGTCCATTTAAAATGAATGTCTTTTTGACATTGTGAAAAATACCCCTATACCAATTCCATTACCTCACTTTTGTCCCAATTTATTTTATATCTTGAAACTTTTCCATATTCTATCAACAGTTTATAAAGTTTGGATAATACTAAAACATTATCTGTGAATAAACTAATCTTATGTTTGGCCAGATTTATTACAAACCCTTTCATCTGTTGATCAGTATGAATTCTTTGTACCAGATGTTCTATAGCCAAAGCAAACAAAGCTGGAGATAAAGGACAGCCCTGTCCACTCAATCTAGTTAAATTAAATGTTTGGGGTTCCTGTCCATTAGTTATTACTTTATCTTAGGATTTCTATAAAGAGTTTTAATCCAGTTTACAAAATTCAGTCCAAAACCAAACTTACTCAAAACTTTAAATAAAAACTCCCATTCTAACCTATCAAAAACTTTTTTCTGTATCTAAAGCCACTACTATACTTAAGTCCTTTTTCTTTTGTGCTAAGTGAATTATACTTGATAGCCTTACTATATTTTCAGAAGTTTGTCTATTTTTAACAAAACCTGTTTGATCCATATTCATTAATTCAGGAAGATAGTCATTAATTCTATTTTCTAATACCTTTGTTATAATTTTATAGTCAACAATTAACAATGAAATAGATCAATATTAAGCTGTTTTTAATGGATCTCTATCTTTTTTAGGAATAACGAATTATTGCTGTTGAAAAAAATTCTGGAAGGTTGTATAATCTAAAGGCTTGGTCTATTACCTTCATAAATAAAGGAATAATTAAATCTTTAAATTCTTTATAAAATCCAACTGGAAATCCATCTTCTCCAGGAGATTTATTATTTTGTAAACAATTAAGTTAATCATAGACCTTTTGTTCAGTAAAAAGACTATTGATATCATATTTACCTACCTCAGTTAGCCTCCATAGTATCATTTGTGACAAATAATCATAGAGTTCCTTAAAAGGTTCATTTATTTCAAATTGTTTAAATGTCACTTCATTATTATTTTGTTGCATTACATTAATTTTGAATTTCTTTTACCAACACTTTTATTTCTTTCTCTATCTTTCATATATTCCTTTTTAATTTTTGAAGTATGCCTTATGATTTGTCCTCGTAAATAAGCTTTTAACACATTCCAGATAATAAACTTATCTTCTGTTGAATGTAAATTTGTATCACAAAACAGTTTTATGTTGTCTCATAAAAAAAGAAAAATCTTTCCTTTTCAAAAATATATATTGACTGTTGCTTATCAGCAAATTCCAATTCAATCAACAATGAAGAATGATCAGATAATATTCTTGTTTTGTACTCAATAAATAAAACTCTTAATATCCTTCATTAAATATAACAAAGTTTTATCTGTCTTAGATGTAACTGTTATTCTTGATGATTTATCCAATAAAGGATCCAAACAAAAAATAAAATCTCTGACTAAAATATTTTCATGAATATCTGTTAAATTCAAAAAAGTATCTTGTGTAAACTTTTCATCATCTATATTTGGTGCATATATATTTAACTGAGTCCATTCCTCTGAAATTATTTGATTATTTACCATTATATATCTACCGTCCAGGTCTAATCACATTTTGAATCTTAACTGGAAGTTTTGTCTTAAATAAAATCAGGGACAGAGCGAACTCTGCAAACTGAAACCACCAAACGCCGTGATCTGGTTGGCTGACTGATTGTTGGTAAACAACCCGAAACAACCATTGATGCGGGAGAGCAATGCGAAGGAACCTCCAGCATGCAACTTCTGACTCCCAGAGAATTCCCTGATCCTGGAACGGGCAGCTACTGCAGGACTGAGCTTGTCCCAAATATCAATACAACCACTGCTTTCCAGCAATTATAATTAAATTACTTGTTAAATTAAAAAAAATGAAAATAATAAAATGACCACTCCTCTAGCTTTAGAATTAAATGAAGATAAAACTATCTGGTCTTCCCAATTTCTTTTTAATTTTACATGTTCCTTTTCAGTTAAATGATTCTCTTGCCAAATAACAATATCTACTTCAAATTTCTTAATATATGACAACATTTCCTTTATTTTTATTTTCCTGTTAATCCCATTAATATAACCTTAACTGCTTTATTCATTTTCCTTATTTATAAAGTTTATAAAGTTCCCTTTCATCACTCCTATCCAGGAAGAATTCCCACAAATTAATTTGGTCCAAAAAGTCATTGTCTGCAATTCAAAAACATCAAGGTTATTCAAAATAAATACATTATAATTAATTACTAAAAATAAAAAAGGAAAAGCAAAGAAAAAAATCCCTCCCTAAGTGCTAAAGTAGCTAGCAGTACCACTCTCTATTTTACAGGTCATGGGCAAACTACCAAAAAACACATGCAGCTACCAGAAATCAAACAAACACATCCCTGGATCCCCGCAGGGAAAAAAAACAAACTTTTTTCTAACCTACAGTTCCATCTAGTATAAAAATTTTTCATCCGTCAAAGAGAAGAAAAAAGAAATAAAAAAGAGGGGAATAACACCCCCTCTCTTTATACATCAAATTCATAGCAACAAATTGGTGCCCTCTGTGAATTGAATTTTAGATAAATTCTGAGCATACACTTCGAGTTGCACATACCTTGTAAAAAACAAATTCTGTTGATCTGGTACAAATATTTTCAAAGTCGCTGGAGAACATAAAACAAATCCATATCCTTTATCATATAAAACTTTCTTAACTGGATTAAATTTTCTCCTTTCCTTTAACAGAATTTTGCTAAAATCTGGATTTAAAAAATCTTATCCTCTTCATAGCTCAAACATCCATGTTTTCTAGCTCTTCTCATCACCAAACCAAGAAGCATCTCTCTATCCTGGTAATTCAAAAATCTAACCGCGATAGATCGGGGTCTCTGGTTGGGCCCGGTTTTGGTTTCAAAGCTCTATGAGCTCTCTCTCAATTAAAATCTTACCCTCGAGGGGCGTGGCAAGATGGCATAAGGATCAGATGTGCCTTCCAGTCCTCTCCTGACTCTATCTTATTGTTTTGTCTAGAAATGCCCGTTAAAATTCTTTAAAAGTTTAGATAATTTCAGTGCTGTTAATTTAATTTATGATGGTACAATTGGTGGAAAAGAGCAAAAAAAAAACGACAACAGATCATCAAAAAACTACATTTTCCAAAAGTTCAAGTTTTGGAGCCTACCTGTAGAAAAGACACTGGGACTCAGCGTGAAATGGATCCCAGGAAAGAGATACAGTGTTCGGATGTAGAGCTCTATGTTACATCGGTAGAGCCCCCTAAAGAGGGTGCCAAACAGCCTTTAGAACAAAGAGTTACTCAAAGGCATTTGTCAACTGTAGAGGTGGCGCTGCAACCTGTATCTCTTGAGATAGAAGAACCTATACAACTTGATGTACTGGGAGAATTTAATACATTATGGACTGGGGAAAACCCCAGCCAGCGTCCTCCAGTCATTGCTGGAGAGGCTGTGGCTGGGGTTTCCACACGCAGTCATACTACAAGGAAGGCAACCAGAATGAAGGAAGGAATAGAAGGTCCTTTGGAGAAGAAGCAGGAATCTGTTGAGCCAAAATATCTTCCAATTGAAAAGATTTTTGTGAATCTTGAATCTAAATTATCTTATATAATGCAGGGATTATCCAAGATTATGACTGAACTTGGTACTAGGTTTAATACTTTGGTGAAAATACATTCTCAACAGATGGCTGAGTTTAGAGCTTTTAAGCTTGAAGTGAGAGATAAATTTAATTCGTGTGAAGAAGATATAGACGAAATACGGGATCAAGTTTTTGATGTGACCAAAATGGTCGAAGACTTACAAACTCAAAATAAAAATTTGGTGAAAAAGATTGATTATTTGGAAAACCAATCCAGATGGAACAATATAAAGATTATTGGTTTGCCGGAAGGTATGGAGGGACCAGACCCAAGAAAATTTTTTACCGAATGGATTCCGCAGGTGCTGGGTCAAGAACATTTCCCGGAAGGTATAATACTGGAACGTGCTCACAGAGCCTTGCGTAGAAGACCTATTTCAGGTCAAAGTCCAAGACCTGTTTTGGTTCGTTGCTTGAATTATTACGACAGAGAAATAATTTTACGAATCACCCTTGATGATTCAAAATAATCGAGTTTTCTTCTATGCGGATTTGAGTCAAGAAGTTATGTTCCAACGACGGGAATTCAATCCTGCTAAAGAGTTGTTGTGGAAGAAAGGTTACAAGGCAACCTTTAGATATCCAGCTGTTTTGAAGGTTTTTCAAGATGGTTGCCAACCAAAGTTATTTGATTCTCCAAAGGAAGCTATAGCATTTGCTCAAGAGCTGCCAATTACTCAGTTTCAACAGAGACATAGTCCGCCGCGATCTCTAAGGAGACAAGAGATGGAAGAAAAGAGCCATGCTCCAAGAAGGAATGGTTGTAATGGTGACTCGGCAGTTGGAGCTGATTAAAAGAAGAGTTGTCCTTTTTTTTCTAATGTTTTTTTTTAAAAAAAGGGGATATTAAATAATGATGATGTTAGTTTAAGATGAAGTGAGAGTTGGGGGAGAGAACTGGATAGGCACTATTTCCTGAAAGTCATCTGCTACGTGTGAGTTATCTCACACGCATTTTTTTTGGGAGTTACCGCATTCCGCAGTTTAGACGGGAGGGGGTATTTTTAACCTCCTACCCGTTTTTTTTCCTTTTTTTTGTATTATTAGATTAAAGAGTGAAGGGTTTTTTTTTGTTTAAATATAAAAAAAAGCATAAGAAAGTATTTGATTGTTTAAAAAACTAAAAATTGATGTGGTTTTTTTTGTAAAGTTTATTCAGTAGATAAGGAATATCGGAAATTTAAATGTGAATGGGGTGGATAAGTTTTTTAAAATTATTTTTTCTTTAACTTTAAGGTGAAAGGAGTGGTAATTCTGGTGTATATTATTTTGCTATTTTAGTTATAGAACGAAGGGAATAATGGTGAAAGTTATAAATTGAATTGTACAATTCTTAATGAGGCTTGAATTTTGTTTGTGGTTTATGCTCCATTTGTTGAAGATATAGATTTTGTTGTAGATGTGTTTTTATTATTTGGATATCTGAATTTTAACGTAATGATTGGGGATATTTAAATGTGGTATTGGAGCTTTTATTGGATAACTATTCAAGAGTAAAAGGGAAAAATGGTGGAAGAGTACTAAAATTGAATTGTACAATGCTTAATGAGGTTTGAATTTTGTTTTAAGATGGTGGTTTATGTGACTAATATGATGATAGATGTGAAGTTAGTTGATATTTGGCGAAGGTTTATTTCTATAGAGAAAGTTTTTTTTCATCTTTTTTTTATGCTACAATTTTTTTTTAAGAATTGATTATTGTTTAAGAATTTTTGATAGATAATGTTACTAACTTTACTAATTTTTTATATTAAGTTTGAGTTAAATATATGTTTCATCTTAACTCCGTTTGTTAAATATATGCATTTAAGTTTGATTTAAATATGTTTTTTTAAGTCTGATATCTTAGTATTAATTACTTTTCTTTTTGTTAGTATTTTAATCGGTTATGTTTTTGTTTTTTTTGTAAGTGGGTTTTTTTCTCACATATATTATTAACTTTATTAATTCTTCACTCTTTATTTTGGGGGGAAAGGGGGGTTGGACTAATTTGAGTTGGGTTATTAATGTGTAATAATTATTGGGGAGGGTATAGTTTATTTAGATTACTGATATTGTATTGTAATTTTATTATTTTATTCTTAATTTTTTAAATGTAATCCTATATGTTATTCATGTTATAAAATCTTAAATAAAGTTTAAAAAAAAATCTTACCCTCAAAATGTTCGTCTCCAAATATCTTCGTATTCATTCTTGATAAAAAAGAATCACATTTTCTCCTTCTTTGCCTTTAGACATTCCCACTATTTTAACATTATTTCCTCTACTACAATTTTCCAGAATATCAACTTTTTCCAACAGTTTTTCATTCATCGAAATCAAACTGGTCGTCGTATCTTCAGATATATTAGACCAATACGTTGTACATCTTCTTGAACACCTTGAATCTTATTTTCCAATTTATCGACTCTCTGTGAGACGTTATTTATCACCTTTAAAGCGTTATCCACTTTAATGGTCAAATCTATTTAAACTTGCTTCAATCCTGCAGTCAGCAATTTAAAATTATTCTCCAAATTTTCAATGTCTATCTATTTTAGTCTCAATCATATTCATTTCTTTCTTAAAAATCTTTTTCTTGCCTCTAGATTGCTCCTCTTCTGGACTTAACATTTCTTCTTCTCTCTCATACTCTTCTGAAGCCTCTTCCATTGGAGAAGTATCACCTTCTTGGTCAGAGGTCAAAATGCTAGACTGCCCCTTTAAGAGAATTGTTTTTTTTCTGATTTTTTTTTCTTCTGTACCAATACAGTTTTAATTTTTCCTCTAGCGATATCTTTATGGGACGCTGCTAAGAAGGCTCCGGAGGAAGATCCCTCACCAGGGTCTTCGCCAGCAGATCCGAAGAGGACTTCAGCGGCCTGCTTTGACCACAAGGTAGGCCTGACTTCTCTGTTCTTTCTTTCTTTTGATTTTTTGCTAGGTGTTAATTTTGGAGTCTTTTCCTTTTTAAGCAGCATCTTTTTTATTTTGTTAATTACCTTAAATGAACTTTAGAGTAGTTTTTATTAAGAAAACTTTTCTTCATGCAGACTACTTTTAATTAATCCCGCAGGAGTCGATAGGGTGCGTGGTGCTTCTCACAGCATCACGTGATGTCCCCCAGACACAGGTTTTAAAATGTTTAAAATAGTAGCTTTTGAAGGAGCATGTTCCGAAGGGCTTCAAGGTTCTAGTATGGGTATAAATATTTCTTTCCCTCTCATGTAGGCTGTAATAAGGGCAAACAATTCAAATTGCGGGAAAACTGGACCATTGAAGGCAGCCGTCTTTATTACTTCATTTCTGTATTTTTCACAATGGCATAACCTGCACAGTATATCATCAACAAAAACTGACCAATCAATAAACCAATTTGTAGTTTCATCAATGGGACCATCTATTAAATCTTGTTGTGCCAGAATTCAAAAGCTAATTACACTGCAAACAATCATAATCTGATTCTTCAAGTTCATCTGGAGGTGGTGTTAAAAAGGCTGTCGAGCTAACAGTAATACAGTCATGGAAGGTCAGATGAATTCACTAAGGGAAAAAAAAATCATAGTGGCTCAAAAGTGAAATGTCAACAGAGTTGCCACAAAATGCTGGATGTATTTCACTCTGGGTTTCAAAGGTGCCTCAGCTCTCTGTCTTTATTAGGCCATCACCACTCTTCTTGGCTGTTCTTTGTTATAAACAAGGTTGCAGTTTTTTTTTTTCTGGGAAGCATTGCAATGTCTGATCTGCAGTATAAGTCTGGTGTGCTTCCAAAATTCCTGTGCAGTTTCTTTGGAGAGGGGCTTAACTTGAGATTGCAGCACTGAAGAAGTTGAACGCCATTTCTTCACTGTTATTAATGTCCAATAGCTGTAAAGCCGTGAGATTTAAAAAAAAAACACTATTTTCTCACTCATGCACAGTCTTATTACACAAACAAAAGGGATCGAAGATGGGAGACAAACTTTTTTTTTCCAAGTTTCTTCTATCCAAAATGAGCAGCAAATTCTCCATCAAAGCTAAGTCTGCAACCTTCTTTATTGTATTGAGTGAGACGCAGGATGGCTAACTGTGGCTGCTGGGGTACATATGGGGGTGGTCTTGCCCACAAGGGATCTTTTGATTGCTCATTCTCATCATTCTCTAAGAATAGCGCCGCTGTACCTGACATCGGCTCCCCGGGGGGTTTCTCTTTTCACCCTCTGTTTGTTAACCGTTTGATGCCTGATTTCTTTCCTCTCACATTCAACCGGCAGGAATTCTCATTTTTAAAATTTCTTTGCTGCATCCTTTTCCTAAGCTTCTCTGTCCCTGTGATCACATGATTCTATATGTCATAAGTTACTCCCTATATTTCCTTTTTTTTCTCTCTTATTGTTTATTTTTGAAAAAGAGTTCCAAAGTAACAAATCTTCTGGCGGCAATAAATGTCTACTGCTTTAAAGGAAAAAGAAATGGTTGCACAAGACTGATAATCAGGCAATGAATGGTGTTTCCCTTCTAACATGTTGAATCAATGTATGAAAGTTTCAGAAGCGAGAAAAAAATAGACTCTTGATAAATCAATTTGTTTTATAATGCCTAAAAAAAATTTCTGCATGCATATAAAGATCTGCTAATTACTGATATGTTTTGGTCCAGAACATGCTTAATCGGTTTAGGGGCTGTTATTGATGTTTATTGATGAATAAGTGCAGACCTAAATGAAGTGAAAAAAAAGATTAATTTGTGGTGGAAGATGGTACTGCAGGCATATCCTCACTGGGCTGGCAGGCTGGTCCGCCTTCTGTACCTGTAGCCCCACCCCGTAAGATCCTCTAATGAAGCCCAAGAGCCCTAGTCTCCTCCCTCATAGCTGTCTTAGACATGAGCCAGTATCAAGTAGAGGCATGTCCTGGTCTTCTGATCAATAAAGACTTTTACTCTTGCTTCGTGTCTGCGAGTGGTCATTGATAGCGCCACATAAGTGTGGAAGTCAGCCCATGCCGCTGACTACAAAAATCTCTCCAAAGCATACAGATTTTATTAACCTTTTATTAATTCGTATACGGGAAGCGAGGGTGACCAGCAGGAGATGTCTCTGCAGACATCTTTCTAAAGTCTCAGCACTCAGATAGATACAGAGGTGTGCTTCTATACAATTTCCAATGAGTAAAGGTAAAACCGGCCCTCACTCTTAATATTACATCATTCTATATATTAAAAAAAGTTTTCCCACTCTGACGCTTGGCTTTTTGGTCTTTACCTTTCACAAGAAAAATAGGACATGTTGTGGTCTAGCATTGCCTCGAGAAATACAAAGTTAATGATGCTTATCTCAACCGTGCTTATGTAAGTCATCTTATCTGTCATTGCAAAGCACACGAGGTGCCATTTTTCACAACATGCTACAAGGTCATATTTGCAGCTGGCTGTTTTCAGCCATCTTATGACACACTAAAGGTTTGTCAGCCATCTTGTCTATCTAAATTTTAAAAGCAGCAGCTTTAGCTTTGGGATGTAAGTCAAAAGCATTGAATATTAGTAAGATATAAGTCATTCGTCTACATAAGAGCTGGAGAGATAATGTGAGCCACAGGAGAGGAAACTGGCATATCGACCCAGACCTCACTTAGTAATCAAAGTAAAGAATAATAATGATTGGCAGCTCCCATCTCGTCTGTGCAGCATATTTTTTTAAAGACTGTAATTAAACTTTTCTCCGGGAGTTACAGAAACTAACCCAGCTAAGTTATTTGGATGAACAGCATGTTAAACTAGGAGGTGCTAATCAATGTGATCAATATTGAAATAAAAATTAAATGTGATGTTTAAAGGTCACAAATTTAAATAAGGAACAGACCAGCACCAACTATATAATGTGAAACTAATTTAGCATTTCAGATTAAAGATATAAACTATATTTCCACAATGTATCAAGGTTCGGAACCAGCTGTCTTCGAAGCCTGCTTCTGGTTCACAGTCACTTTCCAAAACCCGCTGGCTTTTTTGAAATCTGTTCTCTTAAAGGAAGTGCCACACAAATAAAATGGAATTAAAAATGGGAGAACGTCACAAAATCACCTGGATTTGCTTTGTGCATTTGAGGTTTCTTTTAAAGGCAGTGAACTTTAGAGAGGAAGGGGTTAGAATTTGTAGTATAGTGTGGTGACTCACCACAAGGCAGGCGAACTGGCCCCGCTTGTAAGCCACGTGGCGGGGCAGCCGGCCAAAATGGCGCCGTGGGGTTTTCCCTTCCTTCCAGCTCGGGGCTCAGAAACCCACGCTGGGGGACCAAGTGATGCCCGGATGACGTCAGCGCCCTCCAGCGCGGTTCTCAGCCAGGTCCGGGTTGGGAGTATAATTGCAGCCCAACAGCCTGCAATAAACTAGTCTGCTCACTAAGCTCAACCCGTCTGGTTGCGTGTGTTATTGCAGGAGCAGGGTAGCTGCCGCTACAATAGTATAATTGTTATTTTTTAAATCTCTTTCAGTTAGCCATATGTTGTAATTATTTAAGTTTGCTACTTTTTTTCTGTTTGACTTTTATGACATTGAGTTTATATATAATAGTTTTATTTTTCTTATTGCTACGAGCCCAGAGGACCCCAAAACCCAGCAGCAATAGATATTCAGCAAGACAAATGGTTACTTAAACAAAAGATGCTTTTAATTATCTTTAAACATGAAAACAGGATCAAACTCTAACTTATTGCTATTAACTTACTTAACCTAACTTAACCCCTTCATAATTCTAAGCTCAAATGTATGTAATGTGTATATAAGTTCAGAAAAGTTCTTATATTCACAGTCCGATCTCACTTCTCACTCCTCCAAGTTCACTGGTTGCAAGCAATTCTTATACTGTGCACTGAATTTAATATTTATGAATTTCACCAGGCTTTGGTGCTTGCAAGGTAAATGGAAGGTTCTTGTCAGTTTTCAGAGAGAGATTTGTTGCTCGTTGAACACCCACAACTGATTCCTTCTGATCAACTACTTCAGTGTCTTGCTGAAGAAACTTGCCCCACCAGGGTTTTCTAGATGATAGCTTCTTTCTTTCAGGTCACAACAGAGTTCCTTTCTTGTTTCCCTTATTTCAAGTGAAACATTATACAGCCAATCCTCTGTCCTTGTATGGACCACAAGGGCTTTTGGCCAGGCTGTACTAAGAATTCACCACCCATCTTCAAAATGGGGTTTATCCCAGAAGTTTGCCAGCTCGTCCTGTTCCAGTCCCAGCTGTTGCTGCTGAACTGTAGAACTGAAATTTCTCTCTCTCTCTCTCTCTCTTTCTCACTCAGAGAAAACCACATGACCCTCTTAGAACAGCCAACTGCACTCAGACAGTCTGCAGCTCCAGATCTAATCTTCTGAGTTCATTCATCAGTTGCTTTCCAAAATAATAATAATCCATTGCTCCACAACATGTCCAATTAACACCTACTTGTGAAGTCCTTATAGGCATCTTTCAAAGTTTTTGCAAAGGCAGTCGGAACCTGGACTGTCTGGCTTGAGCTGAGCTCCAGCATTTTAAATGAGATCTGTTTTGAAGTGTTTGTATCTGTGCATGACCTACATTAAAAAAAAGATCTGCCACAATTTATCTCCCTTCTCCTTTTTTTTTCTTTGGCTTGGCTTCGCGGACGAAGATTTATGGAGGGGGTAAAAAGTCCACGTCAGCTGCAGGCTCGTTTGTGGCTGACAAGTCCGATGCGGGACAGGCAGACACGGTTGCAGCGGTTGCAGGGGAAAATTGGTTGGTTGGGGTTGGGTGTTGGGTTTTTCCTCCTTTGCCTTTTAACATATCTATATACAATATAACGTTTAATATAATCTGTCACACTCATATACTTGTTTTTTTTCCTGTATTCCTTTTTATATACAGTATTACCTTTGATTAATGGTTTTTACTTTTGTACTATTTCTGTAAAATTCAATAAAATATTGAAAAAGAGAAAAGAAAAGCTTTTTGTAAAAAATAAAAGCTCTTGATATAAGATATAATAGTGGCAGAGGTGAAAGATCGACCGGCTGACAGGAAATAGATAGGAGGCATAAATGAATCTTCTTCTGGTAGATAAGTTGTGAATAGCAGTGTACCACAGAGATCACCACTGAGGCTTAAACTTACTGCAATTTTTAAAAATCAATGGCTTGAGGTATGGAGAGGTTAAGAGATTGGAAAATGATCTGGGAATCTGTGCACCCAATTACATTCATCCTACACGAATCATGTTTTATTCCCTCTACATTCCCAAAAATATCCCTTGGATTTCACTACTCACAAAGGGTAATTATAGTTGTTGATTAACCTACCAATCTTGATATGGGATTTTACTTTAACTAAGGTATCTGCAGACTTTTGTGTTTTACTCCTAACCTACCAATCGTGACGTCCTTATGAGGTGAAAGGAAGCCAGAACACCCAAAGGAAATACATGCCAGAAGTGCAAACTCCTGACAGATAGGTCACTGGAGCTGTGATCGACTTGAAATTGCGTGAGGAAATAGGTATCAAACCATTCATTCGAAGAAACATTTAGAGTGGATATGAAATGCTATTTTTCCTAACAATGTCTCATCCAAAAACAAACAAACAAACCAAAAAAATAAACATTGGGTGCTGTTAACAGGCCAGGCAGGCCAATCAGCATCTACGGAGACAGAAACACTTAATCTCTAGAACCCTTCTCCATAATACCTAATTAAGGATAACTGATCTGAGATGCTTAACTGCATTCAGCCTCCACAAATACTACCTCAGTTGCTGTGTCTTTTTCCATTTTAGATTTCCAGCATTTGCATTTTCTTCCTGTCTGAATATAGAGGAATGATATACTGAGTGTGTTTTTTGAAAAAGTCTAAATCTATTTTGCTTTAAAGTGTTTTTGATTTTGAAACAGAAAGGAAACACAAAGCGTTTGATAAGGTGCCGCACAAGAGACTTCTCAGTAAGTTACAGGAAAGTGGAGTCCGGGGAAGTCTATTGGCCTGGATTGAAAATTGGTTGTCTGACAGGAGGCAGAGAGTCAGGATAAATGGGAGTTTTTCAGATTGGCAGAGAGTGGTAAGTGGGTTGCCGCAGGGGTCAGTGTTAGGCCCACCACTGTTCATCATTTACATTGATGACTTGGAGGAGGGGACAAAATGTGGTGTAGCCAAGTTTGCGGATGACACCAAATTGAGTGGAAGAGCAAATTGCAATGAGGATGTGGAGAGTCTGCAGAGGGATATAGTTAAGCTGGATGAGTAGGCAAAGGTCTGGCAGATGGAGTACAATGTTAGTAAGTGTGAGGTTATCCACTTTGGCAAGAAAAATAAAAGAGCTGAATATTATTTAAAGGGTGAAAAACTACAGCATGCGGTTGTGCAGAGGGACTTGGGAGTGCTTGTGCATGAATCGCAAAAAGTTAGGTTGCAGGTGCAGCAGGTTATTAAGAAGGCAAATGGAATGTTGGCCTTCATCGCTAGAGGAATTGAATTCAGGAGTAGGGAGGTAATGTTGCAACTGTATAAGGTACTGGTGAGACCGCACCTGGAGTACTGTGTCCAGTTCTGGTCTCCATATTTGAGGAAGGATATACTGGCTTTGGAGACGGTCCAGAGGAGGTTGACTAGATTGATCCCTGGGATGAAGGGGTTGACTTACGATGAAAGATTAAATCGTCTGGGATTGTATTCGCTCGAGTCCAGAAGAATGAGAGGAGATATTATAGAAACATATAGGATTATGAAGGGTATAGATAGGATAGATGTAGGAAGGTTTTTTGAGCTGGCTGGGGAAACTAAAACGAGAGGACACAGTCTCAAGATTCAGGGGAGTAGATTTAGGACAGAGATGAGGAAAAATAGTTTTTCCCAGAGAGTAGTGAATGTTTGGAATTCTCTAACCAGGGAAGTGGTTGAGGCTGCCTCATTAAACCTATTTAAAATTCGGTTAGATAAATTTTTACATGACAGAGGAATTAGGGGATATGGGGAGAAGGCAGGTAGGTGGAGTTAGATCATAAATTAGATCAGCCATGATCGTATTGAATGGTGGAGCAGGCTCGATGGGCCATTTTTGGCCTACTCCTGTTCCTACTTCCTATGTTCCTATGTTGTTAAAAGATGTCATTCTCAACATGCTAATTGCAAGCTTGGATTGGAGGGATTATTCGGGTGTTAAAAGTTTTGTTTACAGATGGACTGATGGCAATTTTCTCAGTGAGCTTCAGCACAAGGTATTGAAAAACCACAAATCTTTCATAGGTGAATTTTTGGCGATAGGTTTCAGGTGCAGGCAAGGTTTTCCGTCAGCAGTGTGCGTACACCACAGATAAAGGACACGGTTTGACCTGCTGAGCTTGTCCAGCATTTTGTGTTTTTCTTTCAACCATGGGTGTCTACAGATTTTCATGATTTACCACCAATATTTTGAGATTTGTCTGTGCCACATAAACGTCTAATCATGTAATTAGAGTAGACTATTGATCTGAAGCCCTGCACAATTATCAAACTGATTGTGTAAAGTTGACTGAAGAGTTGGTACTATGAGTTGATCAGATTCCACATTCTTTCTTTGAGGCTGGAGACTGTCGCTTGCTCTGTGACCGAGCTGCGTCAAGAATATCTCGTTTGATCCCATGACCAAAGTGTGTCAATGTCAATAGAACATAAGATTTGATCATTCAAGATCGCATCTTTGCTGCATTGGGGCTGCAGTCCTTTGGCATCAGGCACTTCATTCAGGAATAAAGAACACAGGAAAATAGGAGCGGGAATACATCTCCTGGCTCCTCAATACTGCACTGTCATTCAATGTGATCAAGGCTGATGTGCCCCCAACCTCAATTGCTCTTCAGTGATAGTTCCACCCACAGCCCTCAATTCCTCAGTTTATATCCCTTATTTAAAAGCTAGCTTCCATATCTCCCTAAAGGAATATTCCAAAGAGGTCTCTCTTTCTCTGAGAAGTAATTTCCTATGCCTCTCACATTGACCTATTTTTTAATTAAATGCTTACCCATTATCATGTTGCCATAACCCCAAATTTGAGACCTAGGCATTTGGTGGAAGCATCTTTATATTTACCACGCTTAAAATCATATATGTTTCATCAAAACCCTCACTTATTCTTACTGACCTCTTTTGTCACTTTCAATGGAACAAAATTATCATTCGGAAATATTCCCAGAGAAGGTGCAGTACTTGGTTGGAGATCATATGGTCTAACTCGACTCTCTATATTTCCTACTTCTGTTTTGCCTCTTGTTCCTCAAATTTCAACATTCCCTCTTTTTAGATTCTTTCCTCACCTTTAATCTATCTACCTATGTTCCATACATTTTACACGCAATGCATCAAATCAATGAACATGCTGAAAACTTGCATACTATCCTTGAATGAAATTTCTTTGTGATTAGCATGGCCGATAATAACACTGGACCACACATTTTTTTTTCAAAAGGGTTGCTTCCTGAAAAAAGAATTGGGGATTATGATAGACAACTTCAAGATGAACGCAAAGATCATTTCAGATTTTCTGCATTACGTAGGAAGTTGGAGAAACATGAAATTAACTTTTATTGAATTTAGCATGTTTAATCGCATAATGTATTCCTGAGGCAAGCTTTCAGGTTGACTTCAAATGTTGGACATCAAATGAAGAGCCCAGGGTTTGTCTTGGCTACTAATTTTACAACCCTGGTAGAGCTCATAGGCTTTCTTAATAAGTGCTGTCATGCTGTGTCTTTGATTCTTAAGGATATACTCACCACAAATATAACAGAATATATCGCAGCTGTTGCAATATTGATGAGATACTTCTGCTGCATTGAATTTTTCTGAAGACAATAAATGATCATGTTAAGAGCACTCACTTTGATATTGCCTTAAAGAACATGTGCATCAACATGTGCTCAATCTATATCAGTATAATGCACATCATCTGTCTATGTGAGCTTCTTTTATAGCCTATCTGCATCTATCCTGACTAAGCTATGACACCTGCTCTGAGTGCATGCCCATGCATGCTTAGTCTGACCAAAAACAGCTTGCATTGTGGTCAATATATGAGTGAGTAGACTTAAAATGTGACAGAAAATCACAAAGAAATAGGTTATATATAAAATATGGTACGTGATAGGAAAACGTTAAGGTGATTTTCGTGATCAGCAGCCCAAAATCCATAAAATACACCTAAAAGTATGAGGAAGCAAAATCTTCATTCTCCAGTGTAATTGAACTGTTGATGCTCAGGGTTAAGTTTTCTTTGTGTGATCATCAAATCTGAGAAGTCATAAAAAGGATTATGTGGCATATAATCTAGTCTTTAGGCATGCACAGAGAGTGATGTAGTCCAGGTGAAAGAATAATCATCAAAAAATTCAAGCTATATATGAAGCTGCATTTGATAATAAAGATTGCACTTCTTGACCTTTCGCCAGGGCATCAGTATGAATTGGATGATAAAAAAGATACATGGGAATCAAGTGACTCCCACCCAGAACCAGATGGCACAGCTCCAAAGCATCTCAAAATCCTAATTCTTTAGGTTAGATAATAGTCTATAAATAGGGCCCATGTCTTCTGGATGTTAATATTAGGATCTTTAATAGCATGTCTATTTATTTTAGACTTAGATAAGACATGATATCACTTAACCATTGTTTGGGGGTAGGTGGATGATCGTCTTTCCATTTAATCAATATTGTACGTCTGGCCATCAATGAAGATAAAATTTGGTTTTGAATTGGAGTCAGTAAAGCATCATCAACTTGAAATGATCAAATAAAGCAATTAAAGGGCGATTCTAATTTGACCTTGAGAATCACCAATAAAGATTGAAAGATGTCTTTCCAAATTTTTTCAAGAGGACGCCAAGTTCAGAACATGAAGCATCAAAAAGTTTGCATTTGCCGCAGAGGATTTATATCCAAATAAAAGTGAGATAATTTAACTTTAGACATATGTTCTCTATGGACCAAGTTCCACTTTGAATTGCAACAAACAATGTCATGCACAAAAGGGGGTGGTATTAATCAGATTACAAATAGAGTCCCAAACTCCATCCGAAAATGATAACTTCAAATCCTGTTCCCAATCGTTCTTGATCTTAACAAGTGAGGCTATTCTTAAGTCCAACAAATTGTTATAAGTGATTAATATTGAACCTTTATGAGAAATCTGTAAATCAAAAATAAATCAAGAACACTTGCCTCAGGAATTTGCGAAAGTCAGGGATCTTTGATCAAACAAGTTGTCTAACGCAAATATCTAAAAAAAATGAGTTTTTAGGTAAGTTAAATTTTGCTGTTCAAAGGAAGCAAAATTTTTTCAAATAAAAAGTGTTTTTTAACCTTACTCAGTGGTAGGGGTTAGGTTTATAAAGTTTATAAGGTTTTTTTTTATTTGTTTGGGCTTTTCCCTTTTTCTTTTTTAAAATTTTGATAATATAATAAATAACTCTTTTGTTCAACTACAAATAATACAATTATTATAAAAGGAGAAGAGAAGGAAAGAGAATTGTAAATCTCTTTTATAAAAATAAACTTTACAATGGTGGTTCTCAACCTTTTTCTTTCCACTCACGTCCCACTTAATGTATTCCCTATGGCAAAGGTGCTCTGTGAAAAGTAAGATGGCATGTGGTTGGAAAGAAAAAGTTTGAAAACCACTGTTCTAATCATACCTAATTGACTCGTTATGTACTTGGCTTCATAACTCCAAAGGAAATGGGCCAGTGACAATTTTTCTCAAGCAAAATATTTCAGTAACAATTCACCAGATAAGGAACAGAAGCAGGCCACCAGGCCCATCAGGTCTGTTCCATGAATATGCACGAAGCTAAACTAAACTCACCCCAGTTCCAATTACCGACAATGTTGAAATTCTTGATCCTCTCCATTACTGAGCCCTCTATGAGGCCTTTTCCCCATATCCCTTAATACCCTCACTAATGAGATACCTATACATTTCCTGCTTAAAACCTCCCAGTGATCTGGCCACAGCTGCTTTGTGCGGCAGTAAGTTCCACAGATCCATGACCCTCTGACTAAAGAAGTTCTTCCTCCTCTCTGTTTTAATTGGATAACTTCTAATTTTAATTGTCCTCATTTCACCAATCAAGGGAAACATCTTATCCACATTCACTCGGTCAAAACCTTTAAACATTTGAAATGTCTCTAGGAGATCCCTCCTCATTCTCCTATACTCCAATGAATACAATCCAAGAGCTGTCAAACACTCCCCATACGCCAGCCCCTGCATTCCAGGAATCATCCTATTAAATCTCCTCTGCACCCTTTCCAACAACATCACATCTTTTCTAAGATAGGGGGCCCAAAATTGTACACAGTTCTCCAAATGGGGTCTCACTAGTGCCCCTTAGAGCCTCATTAACATCTCTCTATTCTTAAACACTATATGTCTCGAAATGAATGCTGGCATAGCAAACTTTCAGATTACTCAGCACAAGGATGCCCAGGCCTCTTTGCACCTCCGAGGATTGAATTTTCTCCCCATCCAGATAGTTCTCTGCCTGTTTATTTCCATGGCCAAAATGTAGAACCGAACACTTCTCAACATTATACTTCATCAGCCATATTTTTGCCCCGTCTCCCAATCTGTCCATATCCTTCTGCAATTTTACCGTTTCTTCAACAGTTCCTGTTCCACCCCCTATCAATTGGGTCTAGAGCAGTGATTCTCAACCTTCCCTTCCCACTCACATACCACCTTCAGCCATCCCTGACTACTCACAGAGCACCGATGGCACAGGGATTGTTTAAAGTGGTATGTGAGTGGAAAGAACAACGTTGAGAACCACTGGTGTAGAGCTTTCTCAAAAGAATTTATAACTTCATGTTTTTTTCTTGCCTTTTTTTCTCCTTTGCGTTGGTTTTTTTGATGTTAAGCTTTGATTTACTATTACCAATGTGCTTTTGGATTTTTGAATTGTGTTCATTTTTTTCCTTTTACTTTAATTATGTTGTGCGATGGTACAGATTCTATCACCAATGTGTCTATGTACAGATGGTCGTGTAGGATGACTGTGATTGGCTGAGAGTGTAGCACCACCTACTGGCAGGTCTTAAAGAATTGCTCCTATCCAGACCAGGTCATTCTGGACTGGTCGACCTACTTGTGATATGCTCCAGTCTTTTAGTTAATAAAAGCCTTGGTTTGGATCAACAAGTCTTTGGTTCTTTCGACACACATTACATGCTGCAGATTGTATAATTGTTTTGTTTATACAAGAAATACTAATAAAAATATTTTAAAAAGAAAATTATAAATTGGATCCTTAACTTAAGAACGAGATTGCATTTCTAATTCTTGTTCTCGATACAGCTTGTGAAACATATTACACAAGTCTTTTCTCAATGTTTAATGCACGAAGTTAATAGATGATTATGATATTCAAGGTGATAATTAATCAGAATAAAAATTTATTGTCATGAACAAGTCATGAAATTCGATGTTTTGCAGCAGCGTCACAATGTAAACATACATATTATAACCATTTTAATAAAATAAAACCAATAATAACAATAATGGGGCACAAAAAGTAAGGCCGTGTCTTTGCTTCATTGGTTCTTCAGGAATCTGATGGCACCGGGGAAGACGCTGGCCTTGTGCCATTGAGTGCTCATCTTTAGGCTCCTGTACCTCTTTCCTGATGGTAGCAGAGTGAAGAGGGCCTGATCTGGATGGTGGGTGGGGGGGGGGGTCTTTGAATATAGAGGCTGCTTTTTTAAGACTCCAACTCATGTAGATGTCTTTGATGGAGTGGAGTCTGGTGTCTGTGATGTCATAGACCGAGTTTCAACCCTCTGGAGTTTATTTTTGTCCTGAAAGTTGGCATCTCAGGCAGAGATGCAACCAGTTGAAGTTTACGAGAGTCTTTGGTGACATGCCGAACCACCTCACAAAATATAGCTGCTGGCGAGCCTTGTTTGCAATTGCACCACTGTGGAGGCTCCAGGACAGATTCTGGGAGATGTCGGCACCCAGGAATTTGAAATTCTTGACCCTCTCTATTACTGAGCCCTCTATGAGGTCTGTGTCAAGTTCCTCCTGAGGATCACAATGATTTTGCTGATGTTGAGCGCAAGGTTGTTGTCAATACACCATTCAACGAGCTGATCTATTTCCCTTCTGTATGCTTCCACATGTCCTTTTGTGATTCTACCGACAACTGCAGTGTCATCGCCAAACTGAGTATTGAAGATACTTTGCAATTTTCTAACAATGTTTAATTTCTGTCATTAGCCCCTTTCACACTTGCACGTAATCCCAGTATTTGCCAATCAGCCTTTAAAGTGGGAAGTGTGAAAGCAAGTAGTTTTCTAGTTTGGAGTGGTAAAGTGTGAAAAGCGAAGCATGCTCTGTGAATGACAAGGTATTTTCGGTGAATTGACCTGTGCCAGGAAGGTATTTTTGGGAAGCAAAGTGCTTCATTATTGATTGTGACTAGCAGTGAAGATCATTTGGAGAAACTGGTGCCAGGGTCTTGGAAACTTTGTGGTGGCCGTCCTTTTCGAGTCTTCCCTACAAAAGGACCAGGAGTGTTATGACTACACCCTGTGTGGATGAACATTTCTTCAAAGGCAATGCGTGCGCTTACACACACACACACACACACACACACACACACACACACACACACACACACACACACACACACACACACACACACACACACACACACACACACGCACACACACACACACACAAAGTTGGGGATAGATTTAGTAATAAGGGTAGCTTAAGAGTTAAGATTATAGTTTAAGAGTAAGAAATAAAATTAATGTTTTAAAATTAAATACTGTTTGGTTCATTGTTTATTGCTGCTCATTACATGCAGTTCGTAACAGTGGTAATACTGATGCATATGTTCTGGTCTTGCTCTGTATTGGAGAAGTACTGGACAGATATTTTCAAGACTTTGTCAATTACACTGGGTGTTACATTGCAACCTAATCCATTGACTGGTATTTTTGGAATTCTAGCTTCAGAGGTGGGTCGAGTTCTGCACGTCGGGTTGTGGCCGTCACTACACTGTTGGCCAGAAGAGCCACTTTATTTAAATGGAACAATCCTAATTCACCTACTTTGACACAATGGTTCTCTCAAGTTATAAAAGTTTAGAAAAAAAAAATTAGAAGCTTATCTCTGTTCAGTTTAAAGAGACTTGGCATCCTTTTATAAACTATTTTCATGTGAATTGAATTGTATTTTAACTTTACCTTCCAGACTCCTTTGGATTTCTGATACTGTTTATTGGCAAAGACTGGATAAATAGTTTGTGTTGATGTGTTGTTGAACTCTCAGTGTAGACTGCCCAGCCTTTTATTTTGCTGTTTTATTTTGTTTATTTTGGTAGGTTCCATGGGATTTTAACAGTAATTTTTTTTTCTCCTCTTTATTGAATATTCCAAATTGAGGAGAAAGGGATAATATTGTTTGATACATTATAATGTTATACATTGTATTGCAATATAGAGATGTTTCTGTATTTTACTATTCGATTCTATATTCTATTCTCCTCATGAATTGTTTAAGTATAATAATGTTTAATAAAAAGATTGGAAAAGAGAAAGAAAAAAATTGACTATACAGTTTTTTCATTTTTATTATTTTCTTTTTTTTTATACGAGGATATGGTTTAAATTAAGTCCAATTTCTGTTTTAAATTGTTTGGAAAAGAAGGAACCAGTTTCCTCATTACATTTTATAACCATGGGGTAAATCTAGCATTAATTGTTCTTATATCCCCAGCTAATTTCCAGAAGCCAAAAGTGAAGATTTTGGCCCTGATATTTACACGTTTTTTGAGCTATTTGAAAGAGTTGATGGGAGTCCATATTAATAGCATCCCTTGGGCTCAATTAATATTTATAAATTATCACCACTGATAGTGATATATTTGCAGAGCAAACAACTCTGGAATATTCATGATCAAATTTGAGGCTTGTCTTAATTAGAAGGAAAAAAAGGAGTGAGAAGACGCAGTTGCATCGAGTTTAGAGTTAGAATGAAGTACAAGTAGTTTCTGTTTGCAGAGTATAAGATAGAAAATACTTTTACTCCACTCTAACAGCTAAACCTGGTGCAACTGAAATTTCTGACTCCTTTTTCTCTCAATTTTATCATTTACAGAGTGCAAAATAATAAAATTATGAGGGGCATCAGTGGTAGACAGTCTGAATCTGTTCCCAGAGGAAATGTTTTAAATACGCAAGCTTGATTATTTAGGGTGAAGGGTGGGCGGGGCGTGGTATTTTAACACAAGCTGCTTTCAGGTGGAATAGCTGGGAGAATGCATCTCCGGAGCTGGCTGTGGATGTGGGCAAAGCGACATTCTGGTAGGTGGCAGTGCTGAAGGTGCCGTTCTGGCACCTGAAAGGTCTGCATCGGGGAGAGGCGCTGAGGAACAAACGCCGTCTCCTGTCGACTGTGGCCATAGTCCCACCCGCTTTCAGGTGTCTAGGGGGAGCGCTCAGAAGTGGAGAATATACCTGCCCAAAGAGGGTTGGGTAAGTACTCCTTGGGTCAGGGTTCTCTGCTTTCAGGTGGCTTCCCAACAGCTGGATTTGGGTATTTTAGGCAGCTTTACGTTGGGGTATTCTGGCCACTTGAAAGCAGCTACGGATGCTTGGTATGAGCTTCCATGGGTGTGATAGAGGCAGGAACAATAGTCGTGTATAAGAGACTTCAAGGTAGGTGCGTGAATAAGCAAGGAATAGGGGGGGGGGGGGGTGATATGTATCATAAGCCAGCAGAAGAGATTTTATTTAATTTGCCATTTTGTTTAGCACAGACATGAGCCAAAGAGCCTGTTACTTTGTTTTCCTCTTCAGTGTTCCATGTTCAATGTAAACTGAGCATAACTTGAACGGATTTTTAATTTTTAATTCAGAGATATAGCATTGTAACAGGTCCCTCCACCCCACAATCCCATGCTGCCAAAATACACCATACATGATGGCACACATACATGATCGCTTTGCTCAGCACCAGCGCTTCTTTTGCAACAACAGTAACCTCAAAGTAGCCAACCATTTCATTTCTGAGCCACACTTCCGCACTCACATGTCTGTCCATGGCCTCATGTACTATCTCATTCAGACCACCCGCAAATTGGAGAAGCAGTATCTTATTTTCCATCTGGGCACTCTCCAGCCAAATGGCATGAGCGTTTACTTTACTGCCTTCCATTTAACCTGTTGCCTTTTCTTTCCCCTTCCCCTTTTCTGTTTTACCAGCTCTTCCATCCACCCAGCCATCCCTCCTCCCACACATTGCTGCTGTCCCCACACTTCTTTCTTGACCTATCATCTCCTGCATTTGCCAACCCCCTCGCCCCCCCATCTTTCATTCGGACGCCTGCTGGCATTTTCTCATACTCGGGTGAAAGGCTCAAATCTTGGTTATGTATTGTGACAGAGTATATAGATATGTTTTGGGGAGATAAAATGGGAAAGGTTTGTTACTGTAAGTCACATACAAACACTTTAAAACAGATCTTATTTAAAATACTGGACCTCTGCTAATGCTAGACATATCGGTCCCATAGCCTTTGCAAGAGCTTTGGAGAGTGCCCAAGAGACTTCACTAATGGATTGTTGTTTACAAAAGGCAACAGATGAAAGATCTTGTCAGAGCCGCAGAGTGTCTGGAGCTGTTCTGAGGGTCGTGTGGTTTTGCAAGCAGAGAGAGTCAAACAGGCTTTCTCTGAGAGAGAGAGTGAGTGAGTGAGTGAGAAAGAGAGAGAGAGAGAGAGAGAGAGAGAGGGAGAGGAAGAGAGAGAGAAAGAGAAGAAAGAGAGAGAGAGATAGAGAGAGAGAGTGAGAGTGAGAGAGAGAGAGAGAGAGAGAGAGAGAGAGAGAGAGAGAGAGAGAGAGAGAGAGAGAGAGAGAGAGAGAGAGAGAGAGAGAGAAAGATGGACAGAGATCACTTCTACAATGTTACAGCCAGCAACAGCAGCTGGGACTGGAATAGGACAAGCTGGCAAGCTTGTGGAAAACCCCATTTGGAAGACGGGTTGTAAGTGCTTTGTTCAGCCTGGTCAAAGCCCTTATGGTTCATGCAAGAGGAGAGGACTGGCTGTCTAATGTTTCACTTGGAATAAGGGAAACAAAAAGGAATTCTGTGGGGACCTGAAAGAAAGAGATTATCATCTGGAGAACCCTGAGGGGGCAAGTTTCATCTGCAAGACACTGAAGTGGCTGATGGAAATACATTAGTTGTGGATGTCCTGGAACAACAACTCTCTCTCTGAAAACCGACAAGCACCAAAGCCTGGTGAACTTTATAAATGTTAAATTCTGTGCACAGTCTAAGAATTGCCTGCAACCAGTGAACTTGGAGGAATGAGAAGTGAGATTGGACTGTTAACCAAAGAACTTTTCTGAACTTACACACACATTACATGCATGTGTGCTTAGAATTAGAAGGGGTTTAAGTTAGGTTAGTTAAGTTAATAGTGATAAAAAGTGTGATTCTGTTTTCATGTTTCAAGATAATTAAAGCAACTTTTGTTTAAGTAACCATTTGTCTTGGTGAATATCTATTGCTGCTGGGTTTTGGGGTCCTCTGGGCTCGTAACAGTATTTTTGCCTTTGTTATATAAAGGACACTGTTTGACCTGCTGAGCTTCTCCAGCATTTTGTGTTTTTACTTCAAACATGGTGCCTACAGATTTTTGTGATATACATGAAGGCAGGACAGCAATCTGTCCCTCACTGTCAGCAAGACCAAAGGGACGGTTATAGACTTCTGAAAGAGGGGTGGTGCCTATTTCTCAGTATTAAAACAATGATGAGCTAAAGATACTGGACAGATTTAAGTTCCTAAGAGGTAAACATCTTCAGTAATTTGTCTTGGTCCTCCCACATGGATGCAATGGCACATCTAAAGCCTCAGAATTTGATATGTCATCAGTATCTCTTCTCATCTATAAGTGCACCATTAAAAGAATCCTGTCAGGGTTCCACACGGTGTGGTATGGCACCAGCTAAGATTATGAGAAATTGCTGGGGGTTTTGAATGCAGCCTCAGCCTTCACCGTACTCTCCTACCATCCATTGACTCTACCTGTAACTCCACTGCCAACATATTACATTCCACCCCAGCTGCCCTCTCTTTACCCACCCTCACCAAAAAGAAGGTTCACTATATTACACACCACCAGACAATATCTTTCCTGCCATTATCATTACCATGAATGAACCTGAAAATAGTAACATTATACCGCCTTTGCTCTGCACCATCAGATCTCTCTCTATCACTCTCCACCTCCGTGCTATGTCTTACACTATTCATGAGCTGGACTCATGCAAGTTGCACTGCTTGCAAGACAAACTCCATCACTGCATCTTTGTGCATGGCAATAAACCCAAACATGAAGCAATCATCTAACGTCACCACTGTTTATGACCAAAACAATTTAGGTTTAAATTTGCTAACTTGGACTATTTTCCTATGTCAGACCTTTTCAACAGTCTTACTGAAGTCCATGTCTTCTGCATCAACTGAATTTGCCTCTTTGACGCACTTTGCTACCTATTTGAAAAATTGAATAAAATTAATCGGGTAGGATCACCCATACTTGATAAATCCTTGAGTTTCCATGTGTTGATTAATATTGTCCTTTTGAATATGTTTCCAAAATCTTTCTTATCATTAGCCTGCAATTGGCTATTTATCCCTGCTGCTTTACTTAAATTGGATGTCGTTCAGTCATCTGGTATCTCACCTGGGTCTTGTGAAGATTTGAAAATCTGTCAGGTCGCCAACAATCTCCTCATTTACCTTCCATAGCAATCTGGCATACATCCCATCAGACTCTGGGGATTTATCGACCTTTAAGTTTGCTAAGGAATATAACAGTTTCCTTCATGTTGGTAATTTATTCTCGAATTTCACTGTTCCTCTCTCCATATTTTCATTTTAAATTCAGGGAACCATTGAGGCTAATATTTAATTTCCACAATCAAGTGATCCAAGTCTGCAAGCACGTTCATCCTAGAGAGCACACCTCCTTTACATCAATAAGCCTCAGGGTTTTGGCTTCTGACAAACACTCATCTTCCACCTTAAAACAAGGACAAGGAACAGCTTTGGAGTTAAGCTAGAAAGTTTTCGGATGCCAGGTATGAGCACAATATACAAATAGGCTGGAGGAATTCAGCAGGTCGCACAGGAAGTGAAGGATAACCTGGGCCCTTTGTCAAGGTTTGCTGCTTTGATATTTCCTATCCTCACTTCTGTACCTTGATCTGTAGGGGTGCTGGGATATGTTTAGGGGAAAATCTCATTACAATGAGATGCCAGCTTGCCTTCTCCTAGACTGCATGTCTTGACAAAGTTAGATCAGCCAAATCAGACGATAGCTAACACAATATTAGCGCAGTGTGTGAACTGGCTCAGAAGCTTGTAGAAATTGTAATCGTTACTTTACTCCTGGGACTTCAGCATCTTGTCAAGGAACTGCCTCAGAGTGCCTTCAATCTCAATGATCGCCATTATCAGATTCAGATTTCAGATTTATTGTCAGAGTACATACATGACATCACACACAACCCTGAGATTCATTTTTCCTCCGTGACAGAATTACCACTAATTAGTAGTGCAAAAAAACACAGCATAAAATATGAAAACAAACAAAGAACTGTAAAAAAGATAAGTAAGCAAACTTATTGTGCAAAACATAGAGAGAACAGAAAGAAAATTGCACAAGTAAAAGCCCTTAAATGAGTTCCTGATGGAGTATGATGTTGAGGAGTCTGGTGGTGGAGGGTGGCAGCTATTCTGGAACCTGGTGGTGCGAGTCTTGTGGCACCTACACCTCTTTCCTGATGGCAGCAGTGAGAACAGGGCTGGGTGGTGATGGTTGCTGCTGCTCTCTGACTGCGGCGCTCCCTGTAGGTGTACTCAATGGTGGGGAGGGTTTTGCCTGTGATAATCTAGGCTGCATGCACTCTCATTTGAGAGAGCTTTACACTCAGGAGTATCAACCTTCAAAATAAAGGGGCCCTTCCCATGAGGTAGATCTGATGGCGTTAATATCCATGCTAAATGTTTTGATTCGAGATATAGAAGGACTACACAATTTTATGGTTAAATTGATTGTTAAGAGAAAAAGATTAAAGAGGAAAATGGAGCCAGAATTTATGCCAGGGCATGATTCTCCCATTTCCATTAAGTCATGGATGGTCTACATTCCTTTCCCCAAAAGCTCGGAGTTTTAGCAACTTCCATCCAATTGTATTTTCCTTTTGCTTTGTATTTCTAAGTTGAATGTCACTAAATCCCTACAAGATGTGTGTTGGCACAAAATGTTGCCAGAACAGAATGGGCAGCAGGGTAATCAGAGTGGCTAACAGAGGTGTCAAGGAGCCCCCCCCTGACATGCTAGTGAGGTGGTCCAGTAATCTCCAGCAGCACTGCACCCCTGGTGGCTAATGCAACATGGACCGCGGTTGAAATCCAGTGCTGTCTGTAAGGAGTTCATGAATTCTCTGATGTCTGCGTGGGTTTCCTCTGGGTGGTCAGGTTTTCTCCCACCCTTCAAAAATGTGTGGGGGCTTTAGGTTAATTGGATGTAATTAGGCAGTACAGGCTCATGGGCCTGAAGGGCCTGTTACCGTGCTGAATGTCTTAAAAAAAATTCAAAGAGGCAACTATTTATTTATTTATTGTTACGGGCCAAGAGGATCCCAAAACCCAGCAGCAATAGATATTCACCAAGACAAATGGATACTTAAACAAAAGTTGCTTTTAATTATGAAAACACTTCAACTTATCACTATTGATTTAACTAACCTAAGTTAACCCCCTCCTAATTATAAGCGCATGAGTATGTAATGTGTGTGTAAATTCAGAAAAGTTCTTTGATTCACAGTCCAATCTCACTTCTCATTCCTCCAAGTTCACTGGTTGCAGGCAATTCTTAAACTGTGCACAGTATTTAACATTTATGAAGTTGACCAGGCTTTGGCGCTTGAAAGGTAAATGGTTACTGCTCAGGAAGTTTCTTGTCAGTTTTCAGAGAGAAATTTGTTATTCGCTGGACCCCCACAACTGATTCTTTTTTAATCAGCCACTTCAGTGTCTTGCTGAAGAGACTTGCCCTCTCAGGGTTCTCCAGATGACAACCTCTTTCTTCCAGTTCATCATGGAGTTCCTTTTTGTTTCACCTATTTCAAGTGAAACATTAGACAGCCAGTTGTCTCCTCTTGCATGAACCACAAGAGCTTAGACCAGGCTGAACTAAGCACTCACAACCCATCTTCCAAATGGGGTTTTCCATAAACTTACCAGCTTGTCCTGTTTCAGACCCAGCTACTGCTGCTGACTGTAAAACTGCAGAACTGATCTCTGTTCGTCTCCCTCTTTCCCTCTCTCTCTCTCTACCCCCCCCTCTCTCTCTCTCTCTCTCTCTCTGCTTGCAAAACCACATAACCCTCTTAGAATAGCAAGCTCCCCTCCAGGTTGTCTGCTGCTCTAACAAACTCTTTCATCTGTTGCCTTTTTGTAAACAACAATCCATTAGTGAAGTCTCTTGGGCAGTCTCCAAAACTTTTGCAAAAGCTCTGGGGCCGACATGTCTAGCATGAGCAGAGCTCCAATATTTTAAATAAGATCTATTTTAAAGTGTTTGTATGTGACCTACACTAAAAAACCTGCCCCAATTTATCTCCCAAAAACATATCTAAATACAATACAAACACAACATAATATGTCACATTATCTATTTATCTTTTTTTCTTACAGCATAGTGGAAGCTAATTCAGGCCATTGAAAACCATGTTGTCCAATTGCATCCAATTAACCTGCCAACCTCATAAATGTTTGGAAGGTGGGAGGAAGCCAAAGCACCTGGGAAAAATCCATTCAGATCATGCAGAGACAGACTGAAATGGATTTGAACCCTGGTAACTGGCGCTGTGATAGCGTAGCACTAACTGTGACACTAGCTGTACCATCATGTTTCTACAGAAATCCAAACTCTGTTTTTATTATATATGCATTTTCTTTCTTTCTTTTAAAAACATTTTTATTGAGTTTAACATATAAGCGTATACAGAGTTTTTGAAAAGAAAGGACATAAATCATTTGTATATCATGTAAGCACAAAGAAAGAAAAAAAGTAATAAAACTAAGTTGAGAATTTCTTAATAAACATAAGAAACTATAATTTGATCTGTGAAACTATGTTAAACCTTTTTGCTGAGTTAAGCCAAATTTACAAAAAAGGAAAATAAATAAAAACAACATCTAATTTATCCCCTTCCTCTAAGCAAGGTTACCTTATATAATAAATAAAAACAAAAATGTGGATTCAATCGTGACCCCCCAGACATCACACAATTATTCTTAATTCTTCCAATTATAATTAAATTCTAAGAATGGTTCCCACAACTTTACAAATTTAAACTATCTTTAATATTATATCTATTTTTCTCCAAACTTAAATAGGACATTACATCATATAACCACTGTGTATGAGTAGGGGATGAAACATCTTTCCATTTTGGTAAGATTACTCGTCTGGCTATCAATGTGGTTAAAGCTAAAACATTTTCCTGAGATGCAGACATTGGTTTATCTGGGTCACGAGAAAAACCAAACAGAGCAATTAATGGATAAGGTTCTAAATTAATTTTAAGGATCGTTGATAAAGATTGCAAAAAGTATTTCCAGATCTCTCTAAACTTGGGCATTCCCAAAACATATGGATCAGAGAAGCTACAAAAATTTTACATTTCTCAGATAGTGGATCAATATCTGCATAAATATGAGATAATTTAAGTTTAGACATATGAATTCTATGTACCACTTTAAATTGTAATAAGCAATGCCTTGCTCAAAATGAGGAATCATTAATCAAGCTGAGAGTAGAGTACCAGTCTTCATCTGAAAATGTTATTTTCAAATCTCATTCCCAATTGCTCTTAAACTAAGCCATGGGAACTGATTTTAAGTCCAATAAATTTTTATAAATACACGATATCAATCCACCATGAAAATAAAATGGTAAATTAAAAAAAAATCAAGAATATTAGTATTTGAAATTCTCAGGAAATCAGGAAGCTGATCTAAAAAAATGTCTGCAAGAAAGATTACATTTTGGCTTATAATTATTCAAAAAGAAGTAAAATTATCTTGAATATAGAGATTGTTAAAGCTTTGGATTCCTTGAAACCTACATCCTGCAAGGATGGCTGAAAAAGATGGTTATCTATAATAGGACTAGCCAAGCCCAAAGAATTTGGTAATTTGAGCCTATATTCTCAAACTATTTATCATTAATGGATTATGTGTCAATGTAAAGAAGGAAAATTGTAAAAAGGATCCTGAAATTGACAACATAGAAGGTTTTTTGGAGAACTGCAATTCTATTTCTACCCAGAAGCGGTGATTCACTGACTTATCCAAATGAAATAATAAAAGTAAATTACGTATGTTAATCACCCAATAGAACAACCTAAAATCTGGAAGTGATAATCTTCCATTCCTTGTGGCCTTTAGAAGATGGGCTTTGTTTATACATGGTTTCTTCCTCCTGTTTTGTGTAAGTAGAAATAACCAAATCTAGAGAACTGAAAAAAAAAGATTTGGGAATAAAAATTGTTAATGCTTGAAAGAGATATGGAAATGTACATAAAATGTTCATTTTAATTGAATTAATTTGACCCATCCTTGTAATAAATAAGGGTGACCAACCCAATAATATTAGTTGAATTCTCTTGCACTGTTTTTGTTACTTTTTGTAATTGTAATTCCTAAATATTGGTATAGATCTTTTGAGGATAAAAGTTCACTCTTATGTACATTTAATTTATAACCTGAAAATGGGCTAAATTGATAAAACAAAATTAATATTTTTGGTATATAAACTTCAGGATTTGAAATAAATCATCTGCATTATGTTCAATTCCTCCTCTAATTATACCTTTAAATTTTCTACATTGTTGGAGAGCAACAGCTAATGGTTTTAGTACTACATCAAAAAGCAAAGGACTTTATGGACAACCCTATCGTGTTCCTCTATTAAACTAAATATTTTCAATTGATGTATGTTGGAGCAAATCGACACCATAGGCATGAATGCAATAATTTAATTAATTTAATAAAAACTGTACCAAAAATAATTTTTCCTAATATCGCAAATGTATACTCCCATTCCACCTGATCAAATGCCTTTTCAGCATCTAATGAGAGAAACAGCTTCAATCAATGGAGTGAAGGGTAGATATAGAATGTTCAATAATCGATGTATATTATAGTAAGAATAATGTAAGAATTATTATAGTAAGAATAATGATTTTTAATAAAACCAGTTTTGTCTGAGTCTATAATAAGTGGTAAAATATTTTTTAATTTATGTGCTAAAATCTTAGGTAGATTTATATCAATGTTAAGTAATGAGATGTCAATAAGATGTACATTCTGTTGACTTCCCCTTTTTATAGAATAAGACAGATACATGCCTCATGAAATAATAAAGGAAGCTCTCTTCTTTAAATGAGTTAAGCTTAAGTGCTGTCTGGTGAAGGATTTAGAAAATTTTACAGGAAAACCATCTGGTCCTGGAGATTAACCAGACTGTAATGAGGAAATAGCCATAGCTATATCCTCCTGTGAAATAAGTTTCTCCAAACTTGCATGTCTGTTTTGGAGAAGTACAGGTAAATGCAACCAATCTAGGAATTCTGGCATTGAAGCATAATCATTATTAAATTCAGAGGTATAAAGGTGAGAGTAAAATTACCCTCATACATACAAATCTTATTTATTTGGTTTTTTTTTAGCAGAAATTCCTTTTAGTAATTTACTAGATTTTTCCCCATGACAATAAAATATACTTCTATTTCTTAACAGTTGCTGATCAATTGGATAAATAGAGTGAAGATCAAATTTAGTTTTAAGTTCTTCTCTTCTCTTATATAAATCTGGATTTTTATTTTGAGCAAATTGTAAATCAAGCTACTTAATCTGATTAATTAAATCTGACCCTTATTTGTTAGTTTTTTTTCTTGATATTAGCCGTGTACAAAATAATTTGTCCTCTTAAATATGCTTTCATTGTATCCCGAACAATCAAGTTGGACATCATTGGGGAGGTATTAGTAGAAAAGAAATACTGTATTTGGTTCTCCATTAAATCAGCAAGAAGAGTAGTTTTAAATTTCCCTTGCTCTTCCGTTGGGGAAATAACATAAAAATTCAAGGATAGAATGACTGGGACGTGGTCAAATACAACTATTCCATGCTTTGATCAGGAAAATTAATTGATTGTCAATTAAAAAATAATCAATCCTTGTAGAAGAACAATGCACATTAAACAGAAAAGAGTATTCTCTACTAGTAGGATTTAAAAAGCGAGGTATATATCACAATGATGTATAGTACTACATTTGCAAAAGTGTATATCACAATTACATAAAAAGGAATGCATTACACCTGAAGATTTGGAAAGGGACACAATTCTAGAAGAAGAACGGTCTAGAGCCGTATCCAAACTACAGTGAAACTCACCTCCAAAAAATCTATAAATATTGATTTAAATCTGGTAAAACTGAAAATAATTTTCAAAAAAATGCTGGTTCATCTCAGTTTTGGGTGTAAACATTGGCTAAAACTACCAGTCTATTATATGATTTGCCTGTCAAATTAATGAAGAGTCCTTGTTGTAGATACAGTTTCCAAAGTCAGTCACTGGAATATAATTGGTGATCTGAAGCAGCATTCCAGGTTGTGTTTAACTTTTCTGAGGTTTAACTTGTTGGTCTAAATCAAATTTTTGTATTGATTAAATGTAACATGGTTTAATCTTTTACCACTTTCATAAATTGAAAACATCACAGCATTCACCTTCTCCAAGGCCTTTGTTAACTGTGCATTGATTGATGCATCTACAGTATTTAAGATTATTCAAAACAAAATACTGTTGATGTTGAAAATCTTAAGTAAAGTGCATAAACTCAGCAGTTTAAACGGGATCCACAGAGAAAGAAAAGGAAATGTTTTCTCATTGATCTGGAACATTAACTGCCTTTCTCTCTCCACAGACACTTCCTCGCCTGCTGGGTATTCCCAGCATTTAATCTTTGAATTTGTGATAGTGATGTGGTTTATAACCTTATGCAATTTTGGAAAATGCTCAAATTCACTCAGATGAAATATTAGTTTACTTTAACTGCTGGACATCACTGTATGAAATTAATGAGTGAATGGTGAAAATATATTGTCCACCGATTTGATATTTAAATTTGTCTGGAGTATCCGATATTTGGGAAGCACTGTTTCTTATACCATTGATTAAATCAATTGACAAGCTGTGCATTTTGTATGAAATGACCACTTATTTCAATGGGAATCTTTTACTGAGAAAATAAATGTGCTTGTGCATTGAAAACAATATTTCTGACATTCCTTTGAGTAAAGAATGTATTTCTCCAACTTCCTGCCATTCTTTCCTGGTTTGCATGAGGTTATAGTTCAATGTTGTCTCTTGTCAGCTCTAACAGATGGAGTATCTTCTTTCAGGGAGTTTTAACTAAAAGCAGTAATCACGATTGAAGCAGTTCATTTAATGAAATTGTTAATAAAAATGCAACTATCTGCCATGCTAATAAGAAATTAAAGTAGGGTTTGGCACTGATATTTTTCCGGATGTTAAAGATCCCTTGGGACTACTTCAAGACAAAATGTTCTGGCAAATATTTATTCTGATTTAACATCTTGGACAAGATTCGGCTTCTCTGCTATCTGATTCCGTTAATTCTGTGATGTGATCACTACAGCAAATAATCTGGGAATTATCACATTGTGCTTAGTGGGGCCTGTTCCTTTGCATAATTTAGCTCCTGTGTTTCCTGTATTAGATAAAGATTACTCTTTGCAAAGGCCTCGTTAGCTATAAAGCACTGGGGGAATGATCTGAAGCTGTTTAGCACATGATATAAATGCAAGCATTCCATTTGTCTGACACTTTTCAAGACCCTGTGAATATTAAAGGAACTCAGCAGGTCAAACAGTAGACTTTATATAGCAAAGATAAAAGGCCATTTCAGATTGATCCTCTGCCTAGAGACCGGCTACAGGGCGGATACAAAATCTTGAATTTACCATTCAGACTGCAGTGCAAAAAGGCTGCTCCAGAATCCCTTTCAAAGGAGAGGTGCCTCATAGCACCCTTCGCATCCCCGTGGAGGTGGGCCGACTGCTCTCGTAGCCCCACCCACCGACGTGACATCATTGAAACGCGCTAAAGAAGAAGAGCCCTATATACTGGATCATGGCGGCCCCAGGGCAGGCCAGGCTTATGATGTTCTCAGTCTGTGTTGGTGCTCAGATTGAGACCCAGCACATCCTCGGTAAGGCCATTAATGCCATTAAAACTCTGATGTCCTCGAGGTCTGAGAATCGTTTCATGGAGATTAGAAGATGACTCTTGCAGAGGTTGTGGAGAAGCAGGAGGAAAATTGAGCTGCTAAGGCAAGCAGAGTGTAGCCGCCGCAGATGGAGGCTAATGCTGCTTGTTAGCTGAATAGCTCTTATAACAAATCGGACTCTCTGGAGATTGGACAGATCCCAGGGGCTGTTTTGGAGTAATGTCCTCACCAAATTTGATGATGAAGAGTGGAGGAGGCACCTTTCACTTCGTGCTGGAACTCATAGAACCTCACCTAAGGCTTCAGACAACAAACTGGCAGTGGCCACTCGAGCCTGGACTCTGATTGGGGGTATGCTAGACCTTGTGAATACGGATCCATCAGTACCATCTTTGGTATTGGTGTCAGAACTGTGATCATGGTGATGCGGCAGGTGACTGGAAGGTCCTCGGTAAATATTTAATCTCCCTGCCAAGTGGAACACGTCTCCAGGAGACAATTGATGGCTCCGCAGAAAGGGGCTACCCAATGTGTGCTGGTGCCATTGATGGGTCACACATTTCCATTACCTCCCCCGTCATGGACGCTGCACCCTACTACAATCACAAAGGGTGGCACTCCATTGTATGGCAAACTGTTGTTGACCACAAGTTCTGGTGAGTTAATGCCTTTGATGTTTCCCAGTTCACGTGTCTCCATGTGGATAATTGCATTCTGATTTCTGTACAGCTTCACAGATGTGTTCGTGGGGTGATCTGGCCGAATGCACGATGTGCAAGTGCTTGTCAACTCTCCCCTGTACAGAAAGGCAGAGGACCAGGGAGGATACCTCTTCCCACGTGACCTGAGTGTGCTCCCTTCAAACCCCTTTGTGCCACCATTAATCACGATTCCAGTTTCCTCGGCCAGGTAACTGTTGCATTTCCAGTGCACGGCTGCTGACCGGGGTGTGAGATAACATGGGCAGCTCCCACAAAGCGCAGGCCTGCAACGGGGAGAGCAGAGTGGCACCTGATCGGTGAACTGACATCTTATCTGCCTCGCTGTTACCACAGTTATCCAGAGATGTGAATGGAGTGGAGGTCCCAGCACACCTTGTAAGCGACACGGCATACCCCCTCAGAACATGGCTGATGAAGGGGTTTATGCAGTATCGCCCACTGGATCCAGGACAGTTAAAATTTAACAAAGCCCCTAAGTTCCACAAGGATAGTGGTGAAACACACCTTTGGCTGTCTGAAAGGCCGATGGTGAAGCCTGTCCATGTGCTTTAATATTGGTACCGCTTTTGTTATGGATGTTGTGTTTGCATGCTGTGTGCTGTACAATATATGTGACTTCAATAAAGATTATTTTCAGCCAGAGTGGACGTCTGTTGTGACAGATCTCCCGGTCCCAAACAGACAGGATTGTAATGATCAGCAGGCACATGGACACCAGGCCAATCATTCAGCAATTATGTCCATCATATAAAGGGGAGGGGGGGTCTCAAGAGTTATCGGTATCAGCGGGAATTGTCCCTTCCACCCACCATCCCCACTCATTCCCAAAAGCAGTGCCATGAGCCTGCTGCATGGTGTGCTATCTGTTCTTGTAATTTCCTGATGCAAACAGAGAGAGAAAAATGAATCACAGGAGACGATACAACGTTTTGGAAGTTTAATAAAAAATATTTTCCATTGCACATGTATGTTTTTTTTAAACATTCAAGTTAGAAAAATATGCTAAAGGCCACACATGACAGGACAAGGGAACACAGACTGTTTCTTTAATCACCTGTGAATTTCGTGTTTATAGTTACAAGTGACAGGGTCATAGTTTAAATCCTTCAAAAGTGACTACAATATATATGGTGCGAAAAGCTCTCACTGGGACCCACCACCATGGTATTGCACTCAAGAGCGTTATTCCATTAAAAAGTGCACAATGCATTGCACACATCAGTGTTTAATTCATCAGGTTATGCACATTAAATACAAAATGTCGAATGCTTGAGTAGCATGAACATAATTCCCTTCCATAGTCATTTCAGAACTACACATCAATCCAGCATGAACTGGGGGGGGTGGGGGGTGACCTCTGGAAATGATTCAGCCACCTCACTCATCTCCATGTGGCCACGACCGTAATGCGCCGGTGTGGACTGAAATGGCACGTTGATGGCTGGGGGGACTGGCAATAGCATGGGGGGGACCAAACAGCTGTGGGAACGGCTGCCGCGGAGGGAAGCCACTCTCAAATCGCGCAACCATGTTGGGGAACACGGAGGACTGCCTGTCCACTGCAGTGCTGAGTTCCCGCAGAGCAGAAGCTGAGGCATTCACTGCCTTTGCGTGCCTGTCAACGTCACCACAGCGCGCTGTATTCTCTTCCTCCATAAGACTGGCAAGCACTGCTCTCTCCTGCTCCAGCTGCATCTCAGGCCCGCAGGCGATCACCCTCTCTGTCCTTTTTGTCCAGTGACATCATCATGGCCTCCAGCTCCTGAGAACCTGTGCCTTCATCAACCTCTGGTACTTGCGTCTCGGATGGGTTACTGTGGATCATAATCAGGAAAAGGGGATCAGTAGTGAAATTGTGTGCTTTTCCACACGTGAAACATTTAGTGATGATACTACACTTGCCTTATTGGGTGCCCTTCCTGCCTCGGCCCTTCCAGTGCCATTGATTTCATCCACCACCTCATCGTGTTCAGAGATGTCCACATCAGTGCCCGTAGAAACGTCAGAAATGACCGGCCCCTCCTCGCCCGACGGGTCTCCACCATCAATGCTGCTGGTTGCCGCCTGAGGTGACTCAGGGATGAGCACTGGGGAATCGGGGCTCTCCAACACACTGACCACATTCAGTGGTGCTGCTGAGCAGCTTGTTCCCCAGGTGCTGTGGCACTGCTCAAAATACAGCCAGTCTAAACATCCACTGTCACCTCCTGTTATGATCCAGCACATGGTGGAACTTCTTCTTCAGGCTCGACAGCTTTGTGACTCCCTGGCCTTCACTACAGCTGTGACCACATGCTGTAAGTGCACTGACCAGTCGTTGAAAGGTAGGACCATCCCTCACTGTCCCCGTCAGCTCTTGACCTTCCACAAACAAGAGATCAAGGAGCAGTCTGATTTCTCCATCTCCCCAATGACCAGCCAACATCCAAATGCTCTTCCTAAATCCTAAATCTAAACGCATCTGAACTGCCTCGCTGCCATGCACACATTCGGGGTTTTAAAATTTGCATGTCTGAATCTCAGGCTGAGTATGACACTGCGACATCATGATCCTACCTCCAAACAGCCGCCTAGTGCAGCCGCTAATTCAGATCGATTGGACAAAGGACGGGCTGCAGAGATTATCCCTCTCGGAGAGGGGTTGAATTATGCGGCTCGGAGACAGCCTCTGCATATTCAGAGGTAGGTCATAATGCATTTTGGCAGATTTTTTCCGCCTTTCCACCCTGAGTTTTTAGCTATCTGAAATGGCCTGAAGATACATAACTAGCGTTTGGGGCTTGAGCCCTTCATCAGGGTATGGACAGGCGGCCAAACAAAATGGTGGGGGTAGAGGGGCAGGGGAGGAGTACAGTCCCACAGGTGGGAGGTAATAGGTGGATAAGGGAGGGAGGGCACATTAGAAAACATGGAGAGGGGGAATGGCTCTGTGAATGGAGAGAGAAGGTGGAGAACTAGAAGAAGGAAGACAGAGGAATGGAGAAGAGAGGGGAAGAATGGGGAGTAGGCTAACAGAAACCAGAGAAATCGACGCTATTGCCATCCAGCTGGAGAGAGCTGACATGGAAAGTTAGGTGTTGCACCTCCAATTTACATTTGGGTACCTGCCTACACTTTGATGAAGGGCCCAAGCCCGAAACATTGGTTATGTATCTTTATTTTCACTGTATAGAGTATACTGTTTGATCTGCTGAGTTGCTCCAGCATTGTGCTTTTATTTCATGGTGTCTACAGACTTTTGTGTTTTACTCAATTATTAAAAAGCAGTTCCTCCAGTATCTCATTGTTTTGTTCAAGTCTCTCTGTGTGTTTTCATAAACCCTGACTGTTATTAAGTAGCCATCTCCTGTTCCTACAGAAACCGAAGGAGTCAGTGCCACCAGTGAAGCGCAGTTTTGATTGTGCATTCCGTAAAATTTATTTGAGGGACAGTCTTCAAGTTCAAGTTGAAGTTTATTATCATCTGTCAGTGCATATATAGTCAAATCCCTGTTGTTTGGAATTCAAGCAACTGGCAGCCTCAAAAGAAGCACGAAGTACATAGGTTAAAAAAAAAGGAAGTTTAAATATGGCACCTCCTAGTGGTTAATTTGTCAAGCACACAACATGCAATCTCAAGCAACCAGCAAATTCACTTTTCCGGCATCTACCAAATCCTCAAAGGGATTTTACTGTCCAATCTGACGATTCAGCGTTTTTCTCCTAACCATGGTGCACACACATACACACGACAAGAGTTGCAATGTGTGCCTTTCCTTGATTGATGCTTGATTGAATAATTGAAATATCTTTATCACGATGTCATAGAACAGAACAGACTGGCCCTTTTGGCCCACTTTGCTCCTGCTATTTCTGCTGATCCCATGTACCTGCATTAAGCCCCTAATCCTCCATGCACCTCCTGCCAATGACTTGTGCAAATGCCTTTGGATTATTGTAATTGTATCTGCCTCCAAAACCACCTCTGGTAGCTTGTTTCAGCAAGTTAAAGTAAACTGATTATTTCACCTGTTCTTTTTTAACAATCAGGGAAGACGACATTGATTGCATTTTCCCAGAAAGACAAAAAAAAAGATTTCTTAATACCTCTAGCAGCAATGAAAGTATGTCCATCTTTTGTTTGCCTTGGCTGTTCTGTCTCTGAGTCTGTTGGTTCTGAGTTCAGGTCTCACTTCACATGCTTGAACAAAAATAAAATGCACTTCACCAAATAAATGGATACTAAATTGTTTGAAGGACATTTTGAAACAGTCCTTCCAGGTGGATATTAAAGATTCATGGATGTAAGTTCGGATTGAAAATGGAGTAAAACCCCTGGTATCTGGAATTCAAGCAGCCAGCAGCCTCAAGCATAAAAAAAATTCAGGGAAAATAAATTTAAAAAAAATCGGTAAAAATATGTAAGTAAAATTGTAAAAGTAAATGTTCTCTGAAGTAACACACAAAACTTTGGATAAAGTTGTGTGAAACAGCAATGGCATCGCCCAGGATGAAGAGCTGGTTGATGAACCCTTCCCCACCCACTCAGTTCACTGTTCAAAGATCACCAACGTAAGGTAGGTTTGCAATTGGGGCGACTCTCCTGACGTATATCCTTATCCCTGCTTAGCAAGAGTCACCCCCAGTCGGAGGTTTTATCGCAGGGGTGTCAAACTCAAATTCACGGAGGGCCAAAATTAGAAACTTGGACTAAGTCGAAGGCCGAACTAAATATTTATTGAAAATTTTCAACAACATCTGCATGTTTTCTCTTCTTTCAACATATGTAATGTTAAATTTTAGGATATAACTTTAGGAGGATAATGTTACAGGTCAGGAGTAGGTAGCTCAAGTTCACCCTTTGCTTGACCTGAGGGAAACATTTTTGGTCCCTGTGGAGATGTTGTCAGCATTCACAGGCTGTGTCCATTTTGGCCTGCATCAGGACTCAGCATTTCCTGCTCACTCCTCAGGCTCTAGGCCTCTATTCACCCTCGACCCACCATCCCTCTACCTGACCAGTCCTTTACCCAACCTTTACTCACCCCTCACTCCATTCGCTCTGCCTCTACCCACCCCATCCTATACACACCCCTCTACTGCCTCTCCCCTCAACCTGTTCCTCCCTCTACCCATCTCTCACCCTCTAATCACCCCTCCCCTACTCGCCCTGCCCCTCCCCTTTTACCTCTTCCCTATCCACCCCTCCTTCTACTCATCCCTCCCTCTAACTGCCCCTCGCACCACCATAACTTCCCCTGCCCATTACTCCTCACCTACACCCTCTGCCCACCCCTGCTTACCCACCCACTCAGGCCCAGCGCGCTGCCGATCAGCCTTTGCAGACAGCCACCATCTCTCTCTTCACGTGCAGGGCCGAACCAGACATCCCTGGGGTCCGCGCGGGTGCAAGCGCTGAAGGCCGTGGTGACTGGGAGAAGTGCGCTCGCGCTGTGGAAGGGCCGTCTGGTGCCAGTCATGCAGGGCTCGCGCTGCCCGGGGGCCGTGCGCAGCCTGCCATGCCCGTCGTGCTGACAGGAAATCACAGGCGCTCGCCCATCCGCCGCACCGCTCGACAGGTGGGAGAAGTGACTGGTTGTGCGGGGAGCCTTCTAACTGGCTTGCCGGCTGATGACATCGACAGACTTCTCGTGTTACAATTTCTCGTGTTACAATGGGGAAGGATGTGCAATGAAGCGGGAGGATGGTGGGGGTGACATTACCAAAAAACAGCATCGGCTCTCGCTGCAGGGCGGGCCACCTCTAATACATTTTTGAAATGATCTTGCGGTCCAAATATAATTATATCGCGGGCCAAATTTGGCCCGCGGGCCAAAGTTTGAAATGTGTGTTTTATCGGTAAACTTGGGGAAAGGGATTTAATTATCTATAATGTTATTGTTTATCTTTTGGACAGCTCCTTGGAGGGGGAGGAACCTGCAGGTGTAGTGACGGTTTAATATTATCAAAGAAAGTGACTGAAAGTAGAGTAAAATGCATTAAGATTTATATATTCAAGCAAGTGAAATTTGTTCAGTGTAAGTACAGTTTAGCATTTTTGTCTTTTTTTTAACTGTTTATTCTTAATGCAGGTGTATTAGCTTAACATTTTAAGAGTAAGTCTCAAGCAACCGGAAAATGCACTTATCTGGCATCTACCAATCCCCCATAGGTGCCGGTCATCAGTAGTAGGATACCAAGACAACTTTCAGGTATTATTTTATGGAGAGTGCGAGGTCTGCAGACAAAAATCACATCAAAGAATGGCATGCCTGCGCTGCCCAAAACATGATGGCAATTGATCCATTTCCTGCTGGCTGGCTTCTCTGTCTCCAAGTTCACATTCTCTTCCTTTATCTCCAAATTTCCAGCTTGGTTCTGTTGAAGCAGTGACAGATTCCCCACCCACTCAGTTCACTGTTCAAAGATCACCAGCATAAGGTAGGTTCGCCTGTCTCCCACATTGGGCGTCACGGGGCAGCACCATTTCAGTATCCATCAGCCACAATGCAAATCGCCTTCAAGCAGGCGAGCAGAGAAGAGGCAGAGAGAAACGACAAGCAATGCTGACAGGGAAAGAAAGAGTAACGGAAGATGCAGTGTCAGAAATGAAGAGATAGAAAGAAAATAAACAACATGAAGATATCAGAACTAACAGAGAAGATGATGATTTTCTGTCTTTTGCCCCTCCCCCCTTTTCCCCCCCTTCCTACTCTTTTGAGTGGACGCTTACCGGCATTTTCTCATACCTCGATGAAGGGGTCAAGCCTGAAACGTCGTCCCTTTGCTACATAAAGGACCCTGTTGGACCTGCGGAGCTTCTCCAGCAGTTTGTGTTTTTACTTCTGTCTTCCTGTGTGCCGTGTTGCATATATTAATTTGCAATGCATCACATGCAGCCAGGTAAAAAAAAAAGTTAGATATTGCTTACAACTATTTAAAATGCTCAATAAAAGATTACTTTTGTTAGCTTAGATTCAATTTTTAAAAATGATATCCATCCTCCTTTAATTAGTGTGGCAATCAGAATGTGCCGGTGTTAAATATAAATGTAATCAGAACCTATTTTTGCTTTATTCATTAATTTTATCTGAAGACTTAAGCATGCTTTCGTCGTGAAATGAGGACATCAAAGGAATCTCTATGTTCTGCTTGATTTGACAAGTCGCTTTGCCAAATTATATACAAGTGCATGAAAATGAAAAAAGATTATCTGATTTGCTTTGAAATTTATATAAAAAAACAAATTAAAAAATGAGCAAATCCACAAATTAGAATACAACCCTTTGAATACTCAAAGATGTCATCAGCTTTCAAAGCATGTTCCTCAATGGTTTTAGATAATACCAAGAGAGAAATGTCTTTATTTAATATGAATGGAACAGAATAGATTGCTAAATCAGATTTTTTTTCTATTTGATTATAAATGCACCTTCAGCAATATTTTAAAAATAATATTCCCCAAAATGCCATCTCTTGTTTTAGGTCCTCAGGTTTTGCCTGTACCTTACTACTGGTTGTGATGTTAATTCATGAGCACTGCTGATGACATTCATCTAAAGGTTCTTAAACTTCTCCTTTCCACTCACATACCACTTTAAGTATTCCCTATGCCATTGGTACTCTGTGTTTAGTAAGGGATTGCTTAAGGTAGCATGTGGGTGGAAATAAAAAAAATTGAAAACCACTGTTTTAATCGTACCTCATTGACTCGTTATGTGCACGGTTTCATAACTCCAAAGGAAGTCGACCAATGACAATTTTTCTCAAGCAAAATATTTCAGTAACGATCGGATCTTGAGCAGTGATTCTCAACCGTCCCTTCCCACTCACCTACCACCGTAAGTAATCCCTTAATCAATCACAGAGCACTGATGGCACAGGGATTACTTAAAGTGGTAGGTGAGTGGAAAGAAAAAAGTTGAGAATCACTGGTGTAAATAATGGGCAATAAGGGACCAGGCAAAGTTTTACAACTCAGCTTTAATTCACTAAAATTGACAGGTGCTGTTTAAGATCAAGGTCATTACAGAACTAACATTTTGATTAAATTTGAAAGGAAAATCAAAAGAAGTGGCTGGAATTTTACAATACTTGATATTCATATTTGTTTTTTGCAGACCTGGGAGATTTATTGGCATGAAATAATACAATAAAATCATGAGAAATCTACATGAGAGTTATGTGGTATAGTGATCTGTTTGGTGTTAATAACTCATTGGAAAGTGGATAAGAAGACCCAAATTAGCATGTTCAAAATTATAACATTTTTGCTATTTAATTGTGGGATTTCTAATATGTTGGTTTGAAATGTGTGTTTGAAAACCAAATAAGAGCTAAATGAGAGGTAAAGCTAAACAAATGAAGGATATCTCATTTTCAATGTATGAATTCATTTCTATTTATCCATTACTATTCTACTGGTTGGAATTGGGTTGCAGTATGTACACGATTTGTGTGTGTACATACTTATTTACATGTACACAAATCATATTTGAATGCCTGTTTTAATAATACATGTACGAATTCTTTTATCCAAAACCCTTGGGACCAGACACTTTTTGGAGTTGGGAATTTTTTGGATAATAGAGTAATAGCAAAAAGCAGTTCCTTAAGTAATTGCACTGATTTCAGATTTGTGCAAAACAATGATGCACCTCAACTAGAAGGGTCTCTGGACAGGGTGGGGGCTTATGGCGTTGCTGAACATCGGGGGTTGTGACGACCCCTGGATGTGGCGCTGGATGTAGGGGGGGGATGGTTGCAGCGGTATTTGACGGGTTGGGAGTTACAGCAGAAGCACTGGACATCGGGGCGGTTTTGGCAGTGCTGGATTGGGGGTTGCAGCGGCAGCAATGGACGGCCATGTTGGTGGCACTGGATGTTGAGGATGGCAGCAGCACTGGATGGGGGTTGCGGAGGTGCTCGATGGGGTTGGGGGTTGTGGCAGCACTGGTCTGGGGGTGTTGCAGTAGTGCTGGACGGGAGGGTGGGGGTGGTGGCCATGGGCTGTCCATAACAAATCAGGTGCGCGTATACAGTAAATTGGAGGCGCTGGGCTCTATTTTCCCACTGGCAGCTATAAAGTTAGGATTATAGGGACCCTCTAATGACGAACATGTAATATTCAAGTGTGAGCTGAATGTGGATCATGTTAGGTCATGTTTGGCACCAAATGCCCAAATGTTCAGATTTCCAAGGTTTTCAGTTTACGGAATTTCAGAAGAATACATACCTGTACTATATTTATCCAAATCCAAAGCAGGGAGATCAAAAGGTAAGTGGTAGAAATGTTTACATGAATATCAGTTAACACTGAAGGTTTGCTTTTTTAATGATGAGATAGTGAGTTATAATAAAATACATATATTTTCTACAAAGTGAAGTCAATTTTGCCAGTGAATCAAAAAATTCCAAATTTATTATCTTTGAAGCATCAAGAACTATTGCAATTTGACATAATTTTGCAATTTTTACTACTTCTTTTCCTTTCAAAATGTGTTTCAAGCTAACTTTGTAGTCACAAATTGGATATTTTTGTTGCAAGTTTGTGATGCTTAATATAATGTTGTTGTGTGCACACAGTTAAGTCGTTGAGTATTACCCATTGAAGATGGATACTGCAATGGTTCAGTTAATAATCCAGAGATTTGAATTTACAATCCAGAGCCTTGAGTTCAAATTATACCATGGCGGGTGAAGTACTTAAATTCAGTGATCCAAATGATCGATTGTTGGTAATGGTGACCATCAAGTCATTGGATTGCAGTTTAAAAAAAACAGTGATCATGGAATGAAAACTGCAACCCTTACTTGGTCTGATTGATCTTTAGATCAACTTAGTTTAAAAGTAATTGTGGGTGGACAACAACTGTTGCTATTGCCGACTGTGTTCATATCCTGTGGGAAAAAAATTGCAAGTAAAATATTGGGCTCTCATTTTTTTTTGGAATATTTTATTTTGATCTTATCAACAAACAGTACCAAAATTACCCATCACAGATCAATAATTAAATGTGAATTCATCATTGATAAACGTTCAAAATACAGCCCCTATCCCCCTACCCCCCCCCAACAAAACCCTCAATAGATGAAGAAAAGGGAAGAAAGAAAAAAAGGACAGAAAAAAGAGAGAAGAAAGAGAAGGAAAAATGAAAAGAGAAGAAAGGAGCTGTCAAACCTGGAATCCAATTCAACAAAAATGGTGGCCCCAATTATTTTTGTCTAGATCTTAATAAAAGGAAGAAAAATTAAGGGAAGAAAAAGTAAAAGGAATAAATATCTTATTTATTAAGTATTTAACCCTACCCTTTGTAAGCTTCCCATACCTGCAAAAACATGTTGTACTTATTCCTTATATTGTAAGTGATTTTCTCTAGGGGAAAACAACTGTGCATTTCAGTATTCCAACGGGCCATTTCCAAAAGGGAATCAGACTTCCAGGTAACTGCAATACATTTCCTGGCCCACTTACCCACGCAAATACATCAAATTGCATTGTTTATTTTCACGTGGCTGGCAATGCCTTTACAGCATCAGCGACCGGGACCAGGTTTCAAATCCCACGATGCCTGTAAAGAGTTTGTACGTTCGCCCTGTGGATTTTTCCTCAGGGCTGCAGTTTCCTCCCACCATTCCAAATGTACGGGGGGTGTAGGTTAATTGGGTGTAAATTGGGCGGCACGGACCCAGGAGCCGAAATGGCCTGTTACCGTGCTGTATGTCTAAATTTACATTTAGAAAAAAATTATGTGCGCTGAGGTACAGTGAAAAGCTTTGTTTTGTGTGCCATGTGGGCAAGTGTGCTCATACTTAAATGGAGTATGTGTGCAATCATGAAACAGAAGTGCAGGATATAATGTTTCTCTAAGTCAAATAGTGCAAGGTAGAGTGTTCCAAGACAAAGTGAGGGCATAGAGCAGGGATGTGCCACCCTGCTTAACATAAGAGCCATAACATACCATAAACTTCAGATGCTTGAAAGCCGCAAGATACATACATTTTTTAACTCTGACATGCACATTTTGTTACAAAAACTATATAAATATTAAAAAATACATATGCATAATAATATTTATGTAATACTAATATTTGCATGAAAGTTCCAATAATCAAAAAGTACACATATTCATAACAAATATTTTCAAAATCTTGACTGATAATTGTGGGTCTCCACCTTGGTTGTGAGATGTTGAAAATCTGGTTGATACGTTGACAAGGCTGTAAGAATTAGCTCTGTCAGGTGATGATTTATAAGAATGCTTCAATTTCACAAACTTAATTACAGAGTGCAGTGCGAGGGTGGCCGGGACGCTGCGAGCACGGATGGGTGGGCAGCCGGCCAGGCCCAGGTGGTATGCCTGTGTTCAAGGCGTCGGGAGCTCGGATGGGTGGGCAGCTGGGACCTAGGGGAGAGTCCACGGCTAGGGCATGGGGAGCTCCGGTAGGCAGGCGGCCTGGATCACACATTTGCTCCACTAATTTCACTGCCCATAAACTCAGCCACCTGCCACCGTCGCGCAATCGCAAGCCACGCTCAATAAAACTAGCATTGGCGCCTACGATTCCTGTCTCAGCCAACATATTTCTGCGAGCTGCACATTATATGTCAAAGGACCGCATGTGGCTCACAAGCCAAAGTTTAGTAAAGAGAAATGTACAGTTCAAACAGTGTAGGAGCATCATCTTTTTGCCAGTGAGAAGTTCACTGCAGTGTTTAATAACAGCATGAAGGAAGGTGCCCTTGAATCTCATGGTTCATATTTTCATGCTCTTGTATCTTTTACCCATTGGAAGTAAAAGAAGGTACATGACCAGTCAAGAAAGTACAATACTTTAATTGATTTTATCTCTCACCAGAGGCCTTTCTGTATTTCTTTCTCATTGAACTGAGTGAGCAGCTATAGTCTGTTCCGCATCATTTACTAAAGTCAAAAATACTGGCATTATTTCTCCTCCTACATTTAGCTTGCTTTGGGGTTCCAAATGATCGAGATGTTTCTGTTAGCAATAGGATGCAACCATAATAATTTTATTGAATATTTATTGTGACAGAGTATTTTGAGGTGGCTTGGGAGGAATTGCTTGAGCAGCTTGCACACACACACATTTCAAAACACAGAATTTTAGCAGGACTTTTGTGGAGTGCTTTTTGCAGAGGACCAACGAAGTATTGGCATGCAGCTTGCCTGGGAGAGCATGTGATTTTTGCAGGCAGATACAGAACAGCTTTGCTCTCAGAGAGGGAGGGAGTGAGAGAGAAAGAGTCACAGAAATCAGTTCCAGAGGGACAAGCTGGCAAACTTTGGAAGGCTGCCTGGTCAAAGGAGAAGACCAGCGGTCTGAAAGGTGACCTGAAAGAAAGAGGATCATCTGGAGAACCCTGAAGAGGGCAAGTTTCATCAGCAAGACTGGTTGAGAAGGAATTAGTTGCCGATGTCCTGGAAAAGGAATTTCTCTCTGAAAACCAGCAAGAACCCTCCTGAGAGGTAACCATTTGCCTGTTAAGCACCAAAGACTGGTGAACTTTGTTAATGCTAACTTCTGAGCACAGTACAAGAATTGCCTGCGATCAGTGAGATTGGGCTGTGATGCAAAGAACTTTTCTAATCTTAAATAAACATTACACACACCTGCGCTTAGTATTAGAGGGGGGATTAAGTGGGTTAGATAGGTTAAATAAGTAGGTTAAGTAATAAATTAAAGTTTAATTCTGTTTTCTTGTTCAAATATAATTAAAAACTACTTTTGTTTAAATAACCCTGTGTTGTGGTACATATCTATTGCTGCTGGACTCCGTAACATTATAGTTAAAATGGAGACTGGACGAAGATTGTGCCCAGAAATAATAAGGCTCCTTGAGATCCCCCTCCCAGTTTAGCTAAATATTTTATCTGGGCACTCTTCAACCAGATGACATAAATATCAAATTCTCCGGATTCTGTTAAACCACTCCCTGTTCTCCCTCTCTTCCCTATCCCTCTGTCTCCTTTCCTCCAGCTCTCCACCCCTTTTCTCTCCATTCACACAGCCACCCCACCTCTCCTTGTTCACTGGTGTGCCCTTCCTCTCTTATACACCTATGACCTCTTAGTCTCTCAGGATCTCGGATGGGTGGGTGGCCTGGAACTTATGACTGTCTAGCTTGGATGGGTGGGTGGCCTGGAACTTATGACTGCTTCGCTCCTGAACCATCCACCCATCCGAACTCCCGATGCCTCGAACGCAGGCTTACCACCTGGCCCTGGTTGGCAGCCCACCCGTCCGTACACCCGACGTCCCAGCCACCCTTGCTCTTTATTCTGTAATTAAGTTTGTGAAGTCCTTACAAATCAACACGTGACAGAGCTAATTCGTACAGCCTTGACATCGTATCAGCCAGATTTTCAATATCTCACAGCCAAGATGGAGACTCCCAATTATAAATCAGGATTTTGAAAATACTCAGCTGTGGGCCCGTGCTCCTCCCGCTGCTCTTCCACCTCACCATTTTATTCAGGTGCCTGGTTACATTTTGCTCATTCCTTGATGAGGGGTTCAGGCCCGAAACGTTGGTCATGTCTCTTTATCTTTGCTATATAAAGCACGCTGTGTGACCTGCTGAGTTTCTCCAGCATTGTATTTTTACTTCAATCACTGCATCTGCAGATTTTTGAGTTTCACCCTAGCTAAGTGCAGAGAAGATTCACCAGAATGTTACCTAGGTTTAAGCATCTAGAGTACAGGGAGAGATTGGGCAGATTAGGTCTTTATTCTTTGGAGCGTAGAAGGTTGAGAGGGGATTTGATAGAGGTATTTAAGATTATGAAAGGGATAGACAGAGTGGATGTGGATAGACTATTTCCGTTAAGAGTAGGAGAGATTGAAACAAGAGGACATGAGTTAAGAGTTAAGGGGCAGAGGTTTAGAGGTAACATGAGGGGGAACTTCTTTACTCAGAGAGTGGTAGCGGTGTGGAATGAGCTTCCGGGAGAAATAGTGGCGGCAGAGTCAATTTTATTATTTAAGAAAAAGCTGGACAGGTATATGGATGAGAAGAAGGTGGAGGGTTATGGTCATTGTGCAGGTAGGTGGGACTAGAGAGGAGTGTTTGGTTCGGTGAGGACTAGAAGGGCCTAATGGCCTGTTTCCGTGCTGTAATTGTTATGTTATGTTACGTTATAAAGTTAGGTTTCCTTTATCAGTATAGTCAAATAGATCCCGAAAAAACAAACCAATGTAGTGACTTTGCAGTCGCATCACTTGGTCTTATCAAGAAGATACAATGGCTTCATCAATTTTCCAGTGCAGATTGGAGGCAGAATTATGTTTTGAGTAAAGAGGGAGTGAAAATCAGGACAAAGAATTCAGTTGTGTTTGATAATGAAAGAGAGAAAGAGCCGATTATGATTTATATTCGGAACATCCACACTGTGTTTTGATAGATCATATCACCATTTATTCACAAGGAACTCGCATAAACTTGGTTTTCATGGTAGAATTGAGTTTAGGGTCTTAGAGTCTGCAGTTACCTGAATGACTCGGGTTGTGACAGTTTTATGTGTCTCAGTGATGCAAGGAGACTTGACAAGTGGAATGGGATCGAATCTGCGTGAGAGTTGAATTCGGTAATGTGGTTTAAAATGATATGTAAATATTTTGCCTCTTCATAATGCTAATGTTATAAGCTGGATACAATTAAAATAAATAGAAATATATGTTTAGGTTCATTTGAGGCACGCCAGATTTTAATAGAAACTAAAGCATCACTATAATTTGGTGAAACACAAAGAAAGATCTCTTGTATAAAGACAATTTCCCAAAATATGTTGTTTTCAAGTTTTGCTTGACCTCTAGCACTTATTTTTTTTTTGCTTTAGATTCCATCTGCAATTTCTTCTGCCTCCATTCTGCATCTGAATTCTTCATTGTACAAGAGATTACATCATGAGCACTGAATGGAGTTCACAAGATTAGAAGAAGTGCAAGTGAATTGTATCTTCAACTGGAAGCAGTATTTGGGAAGACAGATATTAAATATCCAGAGGACTGATTTACTGCATCCTTTGTGCTCCCTTTGTGGCCTTCTCTACATCGGAGTGACTGATGGCAGTTTGAAAGCTCACTTTGCTGAGCATCTCTATTCTGTCCACCAGAACAGAGACCTTCCAGTAGCCCGACCATTTCAATTCTGAGTCACATTTTCACACTCACGTCTGTCCATGGCCTTATGTACTATCCCATCCTGACCACCCGCAGATTAGAAGATCCTTATTATCCATCTGGGCAGTCTTCAGCCAGATGGCATTAACATCGACTTCTCTGGTTTCTGCTAACTTGTTTGCCTTTTCTTTCCCCTCCCCCTTTCTAGTTTTTCCATTTCTCCCCTCCCTTCTCCCTCCGCCCACCCAGCCATCCCTCCCCCCCCGAATGATGATTTTCCCTCCCTCCCTTCTCCACCTATCATCTCCTGCCTTTCCCCCCCCCCCCCATTCCCTCCCATCTTTTTGTTTGGGCGCCTGCTGACATTTTCTCATTCCTTGATGAATGGCTTAATCCCGAAATGTTGGTTGTGTATTTTTACCTTTGCTACGTAAAGGACACTGTTTGACCAGCTGAGTTTCTCCAGTATTTTGAGTTTTTACTAAATATTAAATCTAATCCTTTGCAGGTGGATGTGAAAGTCACATGGAAGGGGGACTGGTTGGTCAACAGGTGGTCGAATAGACCAAGTAGTCATTAAAGAATCAGTGCCTTTGGAAATAGAGGGGTGTGGAAGATATGTCTGGTTGTGGAATCTTGTTGAAGCTGGTCACCGTTGATTGAAAAGTAAATGTGGTACCCTGAACACCACTGACTTTCTATAGACACATCTCCCCAACCCCAACATTTGAGGTCCCCGAACCTGCAGATGACCACCCCTTACCCCAGGCTTTTATTTAATAAGAATGGTACACATGGTCTGTGGACTGAACTGGGGTTTTGGCGGGGGTCCAGGGTTTATATTGGGATATGCAGGGGGCAGAGTCAGGGGAGGAGCCAGTCATTATAGCATTGCGCCAGTAGTGAATTCCCAGTTCACTACACTGCCTGAGATCGATACTACCCATAGCCCCTTGTATGCCACCCTTTTACTTTTGCTCTAATCAGACAAGAAGGTGGATGGTTGCTTGATAGTGTTCCATCAATAATTCACAAAAGGCTGAGTAGTGAAATGATGTTAATAGCTAAAGACTGGAACACTATCAAACAACCATCCACAATAAGATGGAAATAGTGCCGAGAAGATTTACTGGGATGTTGCCCGGACTTCAGGAACTGAGTTACAGGGAAATGTTAATTAGGTTAAGGCTTTATTCCCTGGAGCAAATTAGGGGAGATTTAATGGAGGTATTAAAAATTATGAAGGGGATAGACGGAGTAAATGCAGATCGTTTTTTTTCCACTGAGGGTAGGTGAGGTACAAACCAGAGGACATGGGTTAAAAATAAAAGGGGTGAAGTTTAAGGGGGAGCATGAGGGGAATTTTTGACATACAGAGTGGCGAAATGAGCTGCCAGCTGAGGTGGTGAACACGGATTCAAATTTAACATTTAAGAAGAATCTGGACAGGTATATGGATGGGAAAAGTATGGAAAGCTACTGCTGGGAGCAGGTTAGAGGGATTAAGCAAAAAAAATGGTTCTGCACAGACTAGAAAGGCTAAAGGGGCCTGTTTCTGTGCTGCAGTGTCCTATGGTTCTATTACAAAACCAATTTTACAGGTTATTCATTCCTTTCTTGAGTGGTCTGAGACACTCAAACATATAAAATTATGAAAGGCATAGACAAGATAGAGGTAAATAAATTGTTTCCATTGGTAGGGGAGATCAGAACTAGGGGAAATAGTCTCAAAATTCAGGGGAGTAGATTTAAGATGGAGATGAGGAGGAACTGGTTTTCCCAGAGGGTGGTGAATCTGTGGAATTCGCTGCCCATTGGAGCAGTGGAGGTGACCCTAGTAAACACATTTAAGATATGGTA